>NW_027185777.1:10759952-10797423 GCF_028583685.1 Petaurus breviceps papuanus | reverse complement strand
GGAAGGAAGGAAGGGAGGGAGGAAGGAAGGAAGGGAGGGAGGAAGGAGGGGAGAAGGAAAGAAAGAGATGGAGGGAGGGAAGAAGAAAAGGAAGGAGGGAAGAAGATTTTTCTAGGAACTGGGAAGTCTTTGTGCTCTCGCTCTTAAATAGGTGAGACTGAAACCTGGAAAAATATCATCTCTAAGCATTCAGCCTAGATGAGACTGATTTGATTCCCTGTTACCAAAGAGAGCAGCTGTTCACAAAACACAAAGATTATTTCAGGCACACTCCATCCCTGCTGCTTATAGATGTGCAAGGAGGGTCAGAGTCTGAGATCATTTTCCCAATATTTAGTTGGGTCTCTCTGGAAACTCTTCTAAATGGATTTTAAAAGGGACAAATGTTGACCAATTTTAAATTAATTTGCTAGCTGCCACTCTGCAAACTAGTGTGTTATTATAGAACAACCTCTGGGGATTCATCTACCATGAAGCTCATTTCACATCTCATTTATTATTTGAATGAGGATAAATAGTTCCTGATTTCTCCAGTTCTAAGAACTTCTGCAGACCCTATTCACTTGAAGGTTACAAAGCAATGTAAGGTTTGTCTATGAGAAATAAAAAAAAAAGTAGTGAGAGAGTAAGGATGGCTGGTTGCTCAGTGAAGACAGAGCTCTATTATGCAAAGTGAAAAACAGGGTATAAGAAATACATTATATTGATACCTCTTCCAACTGACTGTCTCATAAATGACCTCCAAGTGAAGAGCTGAATTCCCTGCCCAGAAAGTTTTAGTATTTCTAAATTATATATCATATTACAATCAAGAAATTAATTTCAATCTTCAATAGGGTTGAACATTATAATTATAAAATGAGGGTGCAATCAGACCTTAATATTTCACCATGAGATTAATTTAAATTAAGGTAACAGAGATAGCATCCCTCATGTTAACTACAATTGCATTTCTAGCTGCTCCTTTTTGTGCCAGTCCTCCCCCAAAAAAGTACTAAAGCTCAAGAAAAAGAAAGCAGGGCTGAGAATCAAACCTGGATTGTAACACACATCCAATCTTTGTTTCTTGTACTAAGACCTTATACGCTTTGTCCCTATGTTATCTTATACTGGATGTCAGACCCTCAAATTGTGCTACATGAGGCTGTTGAAGGCCTTGTCCATCAACCTCACCTTAGTCTCTTCCACTCGCAGTCCAAATTAGCCATCTCCAAAAATGAAATGTTAGGATCTTTAGACTCATCATTGCCCATTGATCTGCCATCTGATCTGTTAACAAGTACTCACATTTTTGCCTTCATAATATTTATTGCGGCATAACAGTTCTATTATGTCTTTAGTTTGTCAATAAGATGTTCTTTCTCTATAGCCATTGCATTACAACAGCATGCGTGGTCAATTTAGTGCAATTGATCTGAGTTTTGCCTGAAGCATCATTATTCCACAGTGAACACTTGGCCCTAAAGCCAAATGTCATCTTTATCACTCTGATTGCTTACCCTACCACTTGAGCCTTCCAATCACCCTGTGAGTTAGAATCAGACAACCCTTATCCTTTGCCTCAGAACCCTTCACTAGATTTCTTGGAATTCCTTCCCTCCCTCCTTTATTTCCTTCCATCAGTCCCTCCCTCCTGTCCTTCCTTCCAAGCTTTCCTTTTACATTTTCCCCAAATTTGCCCACAATGCCCCCATCATCAGGTAATCCCTCATTACATTTGAATCCTCCATCTGCTGAGCATCTCTTTCTACTGGACATAAACAATTTTTTTTCCAGTAATTATTCAATTGTATGATGTTTTCAATGTCTGTCTTAAGCTGATATATCCTGAAACATTGTGGGTGGGTGACAGTAGGGAGGACATCCCCAAATCATAGTCATGGAATCTTTAAGGAACCTAAAGAAACTGAGGCCAAGGGGCCTTTGGTAACGTTTCCAGTGTCACACAGTCAACAAAGGTCTGAGATGGGATTCAAACCTAAATTTTCCTAATTCCAAGTCTAGTTCTCCCTCTATTTACAATAACACTGAATAGGTAAATACCTATACACTAAATATGTTTTAGATTTAGGCCAAACACTTAAACTTACATAAAATGATTTTATGAAAAAAACATTTTATATGAAATGTATTACTACAGAACGCTTGGAGTTCTTCTATAGTGACAGAAGATTTACAAAACCAGTTTTCAACATCCTGATACCTAATACCCATTTATAATTCCCTTCCAATTCACAGAATTCTACAATAGGAACCTAAAAAACACTGTGCTTTGCCTTCTGTAAAATGTTTAACTCTGTGGGTGCTAAAAGATGAAGCATTATTTTGTTCAGCATCATGAAGCAGGTTTTAAATTTGAGACACTTTTACATTTTATTTAAAATATCATTAAGTCCACAGCATAAAGTTATAAACACATAGCATCATTTAAGTAGTGGGCCAAGAACAGTTGGACTAGAACTGCATTTTGGCATAACTGTTATGCTTACAGTGTCTCTACTTTGTCAACAAGATGTGGACATGTTTTCAAAGTGTTGCTCATTTTGCTAGGAAAAAATACAAGATTTATGTTACTTGGGAAAATTTAACCAGCCCCAGAGCCCACTAAACAATTGACCTGCATTTGGAACTAATATCCAAAGGCACGGTCAACTGGAACTCAATTGTGATTGACTACAAAAATGTGAAATTTTCCCTCCTACAAGTAAATCCAAAGAAATGACATAAAAAGAAATTTGTCTAGCTCCTTCCCTTTTTTTGACTGATGCCAGACACTGTAACTGATTTCTGTTGTTCTCCTCAGCTCATTTGAATTGGTATTATGCAAAATTACATTGAAATAAAGTATAGCTTCAAAATAGTTTACTGCAGAAATATAAACCCACTGTTTTACAGTGCATTCACCTCCCACTTCTTTATATTTATTATAGTAACTACTAAGATTTCTGAACCTATAAACAGAGAAGCTTTTCTGCAAAGAGTACAGCCTCTTGTGCACTATATTTTGATTGTGGGTGACACTCATGAACTCTAGTTCCCATAATGCATTTTTTTCATTTTTCAAATGCTTTATTAACTTCTAATTTACATACTTAATTTCCGCCAGATTTTGAGTTACAAATTTTCTCCCCATTTTTCCCCTAACCATCACCCCAGAATAGAAGTCCCACAGGATATCCCTTTGTCCAATCTGCTCTCTCCCACATATCTCCTCCCATACCCCTTAGACTTTTCCATTAGGGCATGGTGGATCTCTATGCTCCAGTGCCTGTATATCTTCTTTCTCAATTACATGTAAAACAGTATTAATAATAGTATATATGTGTATATAGTTTTAAACTTTGAATTCCAGATTCATTCCCTTCCTCCCTTGTCACCCACCCTCACTGGGAAGATAAGCAGTTCAGTATAGATTGTACATGTGTAGCTAACGCAAAACATTACCATAGTATATATATTGTAAAAGACTGACTATATTCCCCTCCCTCCTATCCCACCTCCCATTTGTTCTATTCTATACTTTGATCTCATCCTTTTTCAAAAGTGAGTGTTTCCAACTTCCCTCCCCCCCCAGCCTGCCCTCCTTCCATCATTCCCACTCTCATCCCCTTCCCTCCCCTACTCTCCTAGAGGGTGAGAAACCCTATTTAGTGTGTATTTCGTTCCCTCCCCGAGCCAAATTCAATGAGAATAAGGTTGATCCATTCCCTTTTGCCTTCCTATTCTTCCCCTCCATTGTAACCCCTTTCCCTTGCCTCTTCTTTATGAGATAATTTACCCCATTTTGTCTCTCTCCATCTCCTCTAATTATATTCCTCTCTCACCTCTTAATTTCCCCTTTAAGTATCATTCTTTCCTATTAAATTGTTCCTGTGCCCTCTATCTATGTATACCTGTAAGCACATATACACATATTCACACATGTATTCATACGCCTGTTTACCCTCTGATATAGACATATATGTATATTTCTATTCCCTTCAACTATTTTCATACTGAGAAAAGTTTCATCAATTACAATTATCATTTTTCCATGTAGGAATGTTAATAGTTCAACTTTGATCAGTGGCTTATGATTTCTTTCCCTATTTACCTTCTCAAGCTTCTCTTCCTTCTTGTATCTGGATGTCAACTTTTCTATTCAACTCTGGTTTTTTCATTAAGAATGCTTGAAAGTCCTCTATTCCACTGAATGACCACATTTTCCCCTGAAACATGATCCTCAGTTTTGCTGGGTAGGTGATTCTTGGTTTTAATCCCAGGTCCTCTGCCCTCCAGAATATCCTATTGCAGGACCTTCGATCCCTCAGTGTAGAAGCTGCCAGATCCTGTGTTATCCTGATTGTGTTTCTACAATATTCAAATTGTTTCTTCCTGGCTGCTCATAATATTCTCTCCCTGATCTAGGAATTCTGGAACCTGGCCATAATATTCCTAGGAGTTTTCTTTTTGGGATCTTTTTCAGGATGTGGTCAGCGGATTCTTTCAACCTCTATTTTGCCTTCTTTCTGCCTTGCCTAAAACATCAGGGAAATTTTCCTTGAGAATTTCTTGGAGGATGATTTCTAGGTTCTTTCCCTGATCATGGCTTTCAGGTAGCCCAATAATTTTTTAAATTATCTCTCCTGGATCTATTTTCCAGGTCAGTGGTTTTTCTCATGAGATATTTCACATTGCCTTTTATTCTTTCATTTGTTTGGATCTGTTTAACATCATCTTGATTTCTCTTAAAGTCACTAGCTTCCCTTTGCACCAATCTAAATCTGAGGGAACGATTCTCCTCATTGAGCTTTTGAGATTCTTTTCCCATCTGGCTAATTCGGCTTTTCAAGGCATTCCCCCATAATGCATCTTACAGTGGCCTAACAAAGTCATTCACAAGGCACACTAATGAGAAACTATTATCCCTAAGTTACAAATACTACAGGCTTTAACACTTTTTTTTAAAGGAATTGGGGTTAAGTAACTAGCTCAAGGTTACAAGACCAGTTATTTCTGGGTGTGGTGCTAAGTATCAGAGCCCGGATTCAATTCCAGGTCATCCCAACTCTGGGGCTGGTGCTCTTACTCACTGAGCCACCTGGCCGCCCCTAAGCAATTGGGGTTAAGTAACTTGCTCAAGGTTACACAGCCAGGTGTTTCTGGGTGGGTGCTAAGTGTCTGAGCCCAGATCCAATCCCAGGTAATCCCAACTCTGGGGCCGTGCTCTTACTCGCTGTGCTACCTGGCGGCCCCAATATTTCTTTACTTGGTTCCTTTTTTTTTAAGCAACTGGGGTTAAGTAACTTGCTCAAGGGTACACGGCCAGTTATTCCTGGGTGTGGTGGTAAGTATCTGAGCCCGGATTTGATCCCTGGTCATCCCGACTCTGGGACCGATGCTCTTACTCACTGAGCCACCTGGCCACTCCTAAGCAATTGGGGTTAAGTAACTTGCTCAAGGGTACACGGCCAGTTATTCCTAGGTGGGTGCTAAGTGTCTGAGCCCGGATTCGATCCCAGGTCATCCCGACTCTGGGGCCAATGATCTTACTCACTGAACCACCTGGCCGCCCAACACTTTCTACTAGTAAAATTTTTAAAAGGATGGTATTTAATATCATTGCTAAGTCTGTATCCCTAAGAGATTAAAGGAAAAGGAATTTTATGCACAAAAATATTTATAGCAGTTCTTTTTGTGGTGGCAAATAATTGGGAATTGAGAAGATACCCATCAACTGGGGAACAGCCAAAGAAGTTATGGCATATGATTGTGATGAAATACTATTGTGCCATGAGAAATAATGAAGGCAATGGTTTCAGAAAATCAGAAAAACTTGGAAAGACATATAAACTGATGCAAAGTGAAGTGAAAATGAGAAGTATATTATACACAGTAAAAGCAATATTGTAATAATGATCAACTGTGAAAGACTTAGCTATTCTAATAAAACCAACAAACCAAGACAATCTAAACAACATCTGATGAAAAATACTATTCACCTCCAGAGAGATAAATGATGAATGCAGAATGAAGCACACTTTTTCCACTTGCTTTTTTGTGCTTTTTTTTTTGGAACATGGCTAATATGGAAATATGTCATACATGATTTCATATGTATAATTGATATCATTACTTGCCTTCTCAAAGGGTGGGGTAGGGGCTTCAGGAAGGAAGAAAATTTGGAACTCAAATGTTCTTTTAAAATAATGTTTAGGGACCGTGAGGTGGTGCAGTGAAGGGAACACTGGCCGTGGAGTCAGGAGGACCTGATTTCAAATCTGGACTCAGACACTTAACACTTACTAGCCATGTGACCTTGGGCCCCTCCCCCCCTATAAATTCAATACACAATATTCATGGAAAAAATGAAAAATTGTCTTTTTTTAAACTTCTCCTGCATCTTATTGTGGAAACCAAATTTGGAGATATTTCTTTTTTTCTTTTTTTGGTAAACAGTATTTTTTCCCAATGACATGTAAAGACTATTTTCAACATTAATTTTTTTATTTTATTTTCTTATTTTTATTGCTTTTTTGTAGGGGGGAAGGTAGGGCAATTGGGGTTAAGTGACTTGCCCAAGGTAACATGGCTAGTTTTTTGTAAGTATCTGAGGCCAGATTTGAACTCAGGTCCTCCTGACTCCAGGGACAATGCTCTATTCACTGCACCACCTAAACACCCACATTAATTTTTAACAAAATTTTGAGTTTCAAATTTTTCCTCCCTCCATGCCTCTCATCTCCCCTTCCCAAGATGGCAAGCACTGTGATATAGGTTACACATGTGCAAACATGTTAAACATGGAGATACCTTTTAACAGATCTCTGTGATCACAGTATGAATTCATTGCCTATGACACTGGCCCAGGTCCTTAGTTATCCTCCTAACTCTATAACTTATCAGCTAAAAGACCTTGGATAAATCCTCTCACCTGTTTGGCCATCAGTTTCCTTTTCTGTAAAACGAGAGATTTAGACAAGATTTTTAAAGACTATCAGAAAACTAAAAATTCTGTTCTCTAAATATACAAGATGTTTACAAGTTAGGATTTTATTTCATTGCCCTTCACAATGGAGTCCCTCTTTTAGGTTTAAGAGCAAAAGCATGGTTCTAAGTTAAGAATAAAGGGAATCACTGCAATCGGCACCTTTGGCTTTTGCTGCTGTTTTGCTGAAAACATCACTAGCACAATTCTGTCTTAGGAAAGTTTAGGAAAATTCAAGGGCTGTCACCTCTGCTTTAGTTGACACCTGCAAGTTACTTTTGCCTTTTTGTTTTTTCTCTGTAGTTCCCAGTCACTGACGAGGCCCTGTTCAAGAGGCAAGGCAGTCTTTAAGCAGAGAGCAGACTGAAAAATTCCCATTACACTATCAGTTGGAAACTCTACATTCATTTATGTTTGTTTCTCTTCTGTGTGCACAGGCATACTACTGCTGAGTAAAACAGTAGTTGGTCTTTCAGGCAGAGCCGCAAGTTGGGACAGCCCCTTGGTGAGCGCTGAGGTCTGGTACTCAGCAATGAAAATTAAGGAACTCGACTTTACAAGTTCACCCAGAGTTGATCACAACTACAGAATATTGAAGTTAAAAGCAATCTCAAGTGGCCTCTGACCTAAGTTTCTAGTCACACAAGAATCCCTCCAACAACAAAGCCAATAATTGGTTTCCCCTTCCCCTTTCCTTAAAGCCCTCCAAATGATAGGGAGCCCTTCTGAAACTGTCCATTCTGCTTTGCAGCAGCTCTCATTGTTAAGCCATTCTATGCCTTTACAACTTCCACCAGCTGCTCCTACTTCTACTCTCTAGGGCTAAGCAAAACAAGCTTAATCCTTCTTCCACAGGACAGTCTTTCAAACACTGGAAGACAGCTCTCCTATCTCCACGAGTTGTTTCTTCTCCAGATTAAACATTCCCAGTTCTTCATGAAGCAAGGATTGAAGAAAATTCATCAGCCTGTTTATCCTCTGGATAATCTTTAGTTTGTCCATGTCCTGTCTAAAATGTGATACCCAGAACTTAAAATGTAAGTGTAGTCTAAGTGAGGCAGCAAAAGTATCCTCTCCTTGCTTCTAGAAGCCAGGACCTTCAGGTAAGTTGGGATCCTCACAACATATTGGGGACATGGGTGCTATTTTTATCCCATTTTTCAACTGAGGAAATGGAGGAAGATAGAAGTTCAGTTACTTGCTCAGGGGCAAAGAGTATCTAGGACAAGATTTGAACTCAGATCTTTGGGACTCCAAGTCTAGAACTCTACAACCTAGCTGTCTATCTGTATCAACCTATACAGAGCTCTTTTAATGCAGCCCAAGTCTACATAAACTTTCTTGACTTCCACATGATGCTATTAGGACATACTGAAATTGCTGTTTTCTTTACCCCCCCAGCCTTTTTTTCCAAGAGTTAGCATTTGTATACTAACATAAAGTTTGCAAAGCACATTATAAATATCATATCATTTTATCCTCAACAACCCTGGAAGTAGATGCTATTATTATCCCTATTTTACAGATGAGGAAACTGAGGTATGTGGAAGTTAAATGTCTTGCCAAGAATCACCCACCTAATAAGTATCTGAGACAAGATTTGAATGCAAGCCTTCATAACTCAAAGTCTGGCACTCTCTCCAATGCACCATCTAGCTGCCTCAAGTGAACCCCTGACTAGTCAGGCTTACATACCAATAAAGTCTTAAACCAAGCATAAGACTTTACATTTATCCCCATTAAATTTAGTCTTCTTGGGTTCAACATGATTTTCTAGCCTGGCAATACTTTTTTGGATTCTCACTCATTTACTTATAATGTGTTAATTATTTTAGATATTAATTTCACAGAGTAATTTTTTCTGACCTTATTGATATCCCTAGATTATTTGGATCCTCAATTGACTATAGCAGTGACAGTAAATTATTATTTTTTCATTACTGACAAGCTTAATATAATTCTCTTTATTGGAGAACTCATCTTCCTAGTTTTTCATGTTAACACAAAGAGCAAGACTGAATCATGCAGTCATCTCAGCATCTCTGCGGAATATCCCAGGCTCCTGAAATGCTGATAGTAGAGTTTTGAATCAAATGTCACATAGTCAATATAGTATTTATGCCAGCTATTTATGCATGATATACAGCACTGGGCTTTGGAGAGGTTTGCTTTGTCCAGTGCTCCAGTCCGTCCATGAAAGTCATTATATACTACTTCTATAACAGGGCAACTTGGGAGGAGAAAATGCTACAGTACTCCTTATGGTTCTCATTAATTGCTTGTGTGTGGGAGGTGTGTGTAGTGGATGCTGTATCTGGTAGTGACAGCTGTACATGTTCTTGAGTCAAATTCGGTGACATTGGAGGTAAATAAAGGCTCTAGGGGGGCAGCCAGGTGGCGCAGTGAGTAAGAGCGCCAGCCCCGGAGTTGGGAGACCCAGGATCAGTTCTGGCCTCAGATACTTAGCACCCACACAAAATAACTGGCCATGTAACCTTGGGCAAGTTACTTAACCCCAATTGCTTTAAAAAAAGAAAAAAATAAAGGCTCTAGATGTTTTAGGCAACTAAGACATTAGGTCTTTGGCCTGTTTGTCAAGTATATTTCCTAACTGTGGCTGTTGAGCTATAAAGGCCATCATTAAATAACTTTAATTGAGTGTGACAAATTCCATTATGCCATTTTAATTGTGTCTGATGGATTATTTTGGGAAATTGAAAAAAAATAATAAACAACTTTTTTTTTAAAGTCAGGAATGCAGGAACCATGTTAATACTGGATAAATCATTAAACAACAAGGAAACAAAGACTTGGATCCTCTGTCACCAATATTTTTGACCAAGATGTTCACAGAAAACAACTATGAGCTGACAAAGAGTAAAAATAGAAAAACCCAAAGTGGGTAAATGTCATAATGTAGGAAAAGAAAATAGACATTTTAGAAAAGCAGTTACAGTGTTCTGTCAACTCTTGTAATCCTAGGACTCATTCAGTTAAGAGAAAATCATAAAATTTAATTATTAGGAAATTGAAAAATCAATATTTACCTACAGTTGGAAAGGACCGTAGAGGGCATGAATTTCCTCTATGATATACCCATTTAGGACCTATCTCTGCTCAAATACCTCCAATGATAAGAAACTTGCTATTTTCAAAACAGTTTATTCTGTTCTTAGCACCTCTAATTGTAAGAAAGGGCTTTTTTTTCCCCTTCTAAAGTCAAAATAATAATAGTTTTAATAATATTAAAAGCAGTTACATAGAGCTTCAAGGTTTGCAAAGTACTTTACAAATATTACCTTGTTTGATCCTTACAATATACCTGGTATGTAGGTGCTATTTTTCACTTCATACAACTGAGGAAACTGAGGCAGACAAGTTAAGTGACTCTCCCAGTAAGTGGGATAAGTACACTTACACACCTAGTTAGTGCCCAAAGCAGGATTTGACTCAGGTGTTCCAGACTCCAAGTCTAGCATTCTACCCACTCTACATCTAGCTGTCTATGTGTATCTAGCACACTAGTTAGACATTAGTTTTTTTCCCTGAGTTCTAAATAAATATGTTATAATCCTCTTTCATGTAAAAACCTTTTAACAACAGCAAACATATCCCAAGATATATATTATAAATAGTCTAAAGTATCCCTATTTCATTCTGTGACCAGATTCAATTCATTTCAAGAAGCATTTATTAAACACCTACTATGTTTCAGGCACTGTCCAATACTTAGCACAAAGCGTCAGAGCTCTTTAGTATGGAATTAGAAAAGTAGTACCTGCTGTCAATAGACTGCCTATAAGTGGCATTCAAAAGCAGAGACAGATTGAATCCCATCCTCTGTGCTGATGTCCCTAAACAAAGATTTAGGCAAGACATATGCATGGCAGAGCAGTGTAGCTTGGAGAGAAAAGGGGTGTCAACTTTTTCTACATGCAGAGATTTAGCCAAATTTTTCTTTGCCTCCACGTCTCCACTTTGTACCCTTCACTTTCCAATTCTGTCTTTTCTCCCCATATTCCTTATGCCAGAGACGTCCTTCTCTCTGTTGTACCCCAATCTCCTTGTCAATAATGACCACTTCTTAAACATCACAATATTCTTTGTTGTACAGTTGTATAATGTACCGATCTTTTAAATGTAATATTAGGTATTTTCATTTTTCTCATCCCACAACTAGACTATAAATGCAGAATAAATGATGTCATATCTGAACTTTATAACCTCTAAAGCATCCAAAACAATTCTTTGTAAGCAGTAGATGCATGACAGACATCAGCTAAATGAATGAATGAGTCTCCATTCCACAGCATAGTATGTATTTCTTGGAAAGGCTAAGACAGTGAGCTGTGTTGCAAGCTTCCTAAAGTCTTCAGCACAGAGAACCTCAAAGGACAGAACAGTGATGACTATGTCACAAGGTCAGCAAGAATTGTGTCCTGGATAACATATTCTCTCTTCTGTGAAGTTCACCTGTGTAAGATGAGGAAGAGACTTGATGCCTTCAAATGCACTTTCTTTGGCTTACAAGTAACTAGGCATTATAATGTTTCTAGTTATTTTGCAGTTTAAAATCAAAAGGAAGAAAACCAGTAGAATGACTAATGTTTATATTTCCCTGTAAGATTTGCAAAGTATTGGGGCAGCCAGGTAGCACAGTGAGTAAGAGCACCAGCCCCAGTGTCAGGATGACCTGGGGATTGAATCCGGGCTCAGATACTCAGCACCACACCCAGAAATAACTGGCCGTGTAACCTTGAGCAAGTTACTTAACCCTGATTGATTTAAAAAAAAAGATTTGCAAAGTACTTTATGTATCTCACTTTAGATAAAGTTATTTTACCTCTGTTAGAAAGAAGCATGTGGGTTTTTTTGTTTCTCTGAAGAGTAGGAAAGTCTAATTATTCAATCAAGAAAATGTAGGAGGGTACACATAGAAAATATATGGCAAAATACTTACCTGGAAGGGCAGTCACTTAGGAAATCTATGTGGCTGAGGTGATGGAATCCTAATAAAACTGTCCCCAGCCCCAATATTCCAACTTCATTATGGACCCGGTCCCACTCGACAGCAGGCCCACTGTACCTGCATAGCTCCCCCACCCCTGGCAATGTCCTAACTTCTTCATATATGCCTCACTGCACACTGGAACAATAGGTATGTCCCCAAACTCTTTGTTTCCCCAGAAACAGCAGGAGTGTCCATGTGATGGGAACCCAGTTACTGCCTCTACCTAGTCACTACCCCCCGACCCATTCCCACAGAAGCAGGTGTGTTCTTGTACTCAATTACAATCACATCATGGGGGTGGCCAGGTGGTGCAGTGAATAGAGCACCGGCTCCTGAGTCAGAAGGACCTGAGGTCAAATTCGGCCTCAGACACTTAACATAAAAACCAGCTGTGTGACCTTGGGCAAGTCGCATAACCCCAATTGCCCTGACTTCCCCCCTCCAAAAAGAAAAAAAAAAGCCAACAATCACATCATCCATCTAGTCCAAGACAGGACCACAGTACCTAACTATCTATCTTGACCAGACAGGACTATAATAGCCAGTCAGTTAAAGGGCAGCATGAGTAGAATGTTTAACCACCAAACCATAGATGGGACCCCTGCTCTACTTCCTAACCCCTTAACAAACTCTTCCTGCCTTTTCAGTATTCCTCTATTCTATGTAAGTTTCTGTTATGTAATGGTATCTTTACCCTATAAAAATCCAGCTTGCTTTCTCTGAAGCTGTTGGTTCTTCTTGGAACTTGGACTACTTCATGAGAGGCATCAATCTCAATAAATGCCTGTACTTGGATTAGAGGCAGTTTCACCACAAAACATCATGAAACCACAACAGTTTTTGGGTGGGCAGAGCCCCTACCTCAACAGGTTTTGGCATCTCTGGGTTTAAACTACAACAGAGGTACACACATGAAGGAGCAACTCACCCTTCCCATGATGCATAAACCTCTATTGTCCTCTGGCAGTCTTATTACATTGTTCCCCTTGACTCAGTTCAGTGGCTAATACCTACTTTCTGTTTGATAATATGTGCTACCAGACTTAGTCACCTTTGGTAACTACCACCAGGCACATATGATCCACATCTCTGTGATTCTATTTTCTTGCTGCCGCTGGAGTCCTTAACTGAGGTGCTACACTTTCCTTCAAAGAAGCACTGACAGGTTGTTATTTATCATGGGTTAGGGAAAGTCAATCATAGAGAGATTAAGTGACCTGAGGTGGAATTTGAATCCAGATCTTTCTGATTCCTCATAACCACCCTCATTTCTTTTTATTAGCAATGACTTAAGATACAGCTCTTTTAGAAAGGAAGAACAAATGTACACTGAGTCTTTAGATGATGTAGGTGAAGGGAGAAGAGAGGTGAAACCCTTAACAACTTGACTTTTTCTCCTCCGTACAGAGAGTTCTAAGAATCCGAAGTCAAATTAACAGCACAAACATCTAAATGAAAAGTACCGTCAAGCTTTAAGCATATCTATACCTATAGCCATATCTACAAATCCATATAAATGTGTCAGCATAAATTTTAAATTACATTAATTAAATGATGGATAAGAAACTGGGTTTTAGATAGATAAATGATATCAGTATAAATATTAATATTGATATGGACATAATTTTTTTTAACCTTAACTCCTGATCACTGACGGTAGGGTCTCTCTTGGAAATTTCAATGTGATTTGGGATTAGATATTTCCCGTTGCTCCTTGACTAATTAATGTGCCACCACCAAATTTACTCAGACAATGTTAGGTCAGGTCTTTCTAGGTTCAGGGCCCCTCAGTTTTCTCAAATCCAACATTCATTCAGTAATTTGTGGACTGATAGAAGTCAGGAATAAAGTTAAGTCTGACAGGTAAAGCAATTTTGTTTTTCTCCTAAGTTTTTTCTTTCCTTTAAACTGCATGTTATCTTCAACAAGATATCTACCCTACAGTTAGGTTTTCTTTTATTTGTGGGGGTTGGAGGGAGAAGAAGGGTATCTGAACTTGTGATTTTATTGGTCTGAAGAATCCCTGTTTTAAAGTATATTCATGCTTCACCATTGCCAGTGAAAACTGGTAACATATTTTAATTTATAATCTTAAAGAGTTAACTAGACCACTGAATGGTTAGATGACTTCATGGTCACAGAGTCAGACTGCCAGACACAAGTCTTAAACTCAGATCCTTCTATTTTCAAGGCCAGTCAGTCCTATCACGTAACTTTGAAATTTAGGTGATGGTTCTTTTCTGACACTAATGTTGGGAATTCCCAGGTGAGGAAACGTTCCCTACAAATGTCAATCATCACTTACTATGTAACTTACAGCCTCAGAGTTGTAAATATGGGGCACTGAAAGATTAAATTATTTATCACAGAATAGGGAAAGTGGATTGCAAAGAGGCTGAGTGATTTGAATCCAGCTTTTTCTGCCTCTACTTCCTCATCACTCTCAGTCCTTCTCTTTGGAGGGTGGAACCATGAACTCCAAACCTCCACTGAAGGAGGAAGCCCAGGTCAGAATATCTCCTTTCTCTCCTAGCCCCACTAGTCTGGGACTTCTCTGATTTTTCCACTAGATCCCCCAAATCCAGTACCTTCCCATTCCCACCCCCTGCTTTTCAGCTCTCTTCATGTGTTATATGCCCCCATTAGACTGTAAGATTCTTGGGGGCAGGAACTATCTTTCTCCCCTAATTTGGTATGCCTAGTACTCAGCACAGTATTTAACACATAGTAGACACTTAAGAAATGTTTCTTAACTATTTATTGACTGACTCCAAGCCCTATCCACAACACCTTCTTGCCTCCCCACCCCCATTTAGGTCTTAATTTCAACAGATCTGAGTAAAAAGCAATTGATTTTTTAAAAATATATCAAAATCTTCAGAACTCTGAACAAACTGCTACTATATATGAGTGAAACTGAATGAACTATGAAATTAAGTATACCTGTCAGTGTTGTTATGGATGAGTAGTCAGGGGGACTGCCAAAACCTGTAATTTTTGCAACAAAAACTTATTTTTAAATCAAACATCTAGGAAAGGATACAAAAACACCTTTATATTTGATCAAGGGTTAGTCATTGAGTATCAAGCACTTCACATTTGAGCCAAACAAATAAAACAGGGCCTCACCAACAATCTGAAGAAACTGGTACAAGAATGTTAAGGTTTATACAGAGAACATGTATCTTCCTTACCATTGAGTTTTGATCCCATTTTACAGATGAGACAGAGGTAGACAGAGATTGTCATTTGCCAAGGGTCAAGCAGTTGGTAAGTGCCTGAGGTAAGATTTAATCTCTTCCTGAGTCCAGGTCCTACATTCTATCCATTGTGCCACCTAGCTGATATCCAAAATATCTCAGTCAATACTCAAAGCCTTTCAGCAAGGTAGGAATTTGTCCAAACTTTTGTTATGCTAACATGACCCTCAAAAACTGAGGAGATACTCCAACACATTTCACATTGGAGGAGAGAGTAACTATTTCATATTCAAGTTATAAACCTATTTGACATGAATTGTCTTTTTTGTGCTAGAACAAAATACCTATTTTTTAGCTGTTTAGTTATGAGAAAGTTGATTCATTGAGGATCTCCACTCAAATTCTAATCAGTACTAATCAGTTCATTATGATTCTACAAGGGGTAATGATTGTTAATAATTATTTTATTTTATTTATTTTGTATCATTTATTTATTCATCTAGTAATGCATATTTACACAATCACCTTATAATAGGTAGAAGAATTAGCCATGTATTAATCTATGCTTTGTATAAGTCACATAGAAATATAGATTCTGATAGAAGGGTCCTATAATAGGACTCAAACTTCAATGTAATGTTAATTATTATTCATTTAACAGCTGTGGAGTACACTGGTATAACCACAAGAATGCTGACAAAGATATATCCATCCTGTTTTGCTCAAATTCCATAACCAAAACAAGTAAGAGTGATGACATGGTACAAAAAGTACCCAAAATATATTCTTGGAGCATATGTATATAGGCATATAGGCATATGACTATGCTAAAGAGGAGCCCATTCATTTTATGACCACCTACTCAATGGAGATACTCCTTGCTTTACCCAATTCATGACCTTGCTGACAATCATTTTTGTTCATTTTAACTTTTGTGTCAAATGTCAAACAATGAAATTATGTATTTTCTCATGCCTCTTTTGGATATTTGGGTATCAAACTCTCTAAATAGAAGGATCCAGACAAAGGGAATATCTCAGATTATGAGGAAAATAGGAGGTCTACTTTATTAGAGGCTGACCATGGACCCTTTAATAAATGCCAGTGGCTCAGAGCTCTGCCTCAGTTTCTTTTATTGTAGGTTGCACAATTTTATTCCCCACAGTTATACTATATATAAATAATATGAATACTACCTTGCACTTTGATAACAGTTGAAAATAATTTTTATTTTAGAATTCTTTTAAAATCTGAGTTCTCATACCATTGCACAGAGCTGTAGAAAGAAAACCAAACTATCAGTGTAGTCATTTCAGAATACCATTTATTAAAATGAATTATATTAAAATGATGAGAAACTCATAACTGCCAGTTGAATGACTAACTCAGAAATACCAATGTTGTTGGAAATAGTTATGGTGCTAATTTTAACAGTCAATGATGCAGTAAGAGAGAAATCTGTTTCCTTTCTTGTCTTCTAGGAAAGAAAATCTCTTCACCAAATCTTATTCATTGCCATCAACACAAACATCCTCTTAGGCTAATCAGACACCAAAATAGCTATTGTTGCATGTAAATAAACCAATCAAGACATATAATGTGCTTATACACAGAGAAGAAAATTCCTATAATCATTCCAATTTTACTTTTGGTTAATTCAATCAACATGCTTCATGTTCACAACAATCTGATTGACAAAGACATGAAAGCTTTACGAATATTTGGACAAGTCACAAGGCTAGACTGACTACCCAATGTTTCAATCAGAGTGGGGAAATAAAGGTAAGTAAAAGTTCAGTGGATATAAGAACTACAATGCTCAGAAAATATTTCACTTTTCCAACTATAACAAGCTGAAAGAAAGCAGTGAGATGAGATCCAAAGAAGCAAAACATAGATAGCTACCTCTTCGATCTTTCTTTATTAAGCTCTTGGTTGTCAGGATCAGTAAAAATTACAATAAAAAATTCTTCACAAAAACCTTTCGCATCCTGAATTTATTCACAGGAACAGTGGAAAATAAGTATTCAAAATATTTCTTGCTTTAAAAAAGATATCTTTCACTACATCTACCCAAATCATCTGCTGAAAAATATTATCTAAAATGTGATTATTTTTATTAGTTTTACTTCTCCAACATATGAAACAAATAGAAGAGTTTTAGATCAAAGAATGATAACAGATAATTTAAACAGAGTGCAGTATGTAATAGTGAAAGAGTCAATAAAAATTTGTTGCTGCTGTTTGGATGTCTCATCTTGCCCAACTCTTTGTGACCCAATTTGGGGCTTTCTTGACAAGCACACTTAGAGGGGTTTGCCATTTCCTTCTCCAGCTCATTTTACAGATAAGGAACAGAAGCAAACAGGATTAAGTGACTTGCCATGGGTCACACAGCTAGCAAGTGTCTGAGGCCAGATTTAAACTCAGGAAAATGAGTCTTCCTGACTTCCACTCCAGAATTCTATCCCCTGTGCCACCTAGATGCCCTCTTCAGTAAAAAGGGGATGAAAAATTAGAGTTAGAAGACCAGGGTTTGAATCCTTTCTTTTCCATTCAGGCCCCTTTGAGACCTTCGCAAATATCTCAAACAAACTAAGTGAACTTAAGCTTTCCCATCCATAAAATAAAGAAAGTGAACTAAATGAACTCTTAAATTTATTCTACCTTTAAATCCATGAGCCAGTGACTACAATCTGGATGTCATAATATTTCTTGTCAATTTTATAAAGAACTCAACATACATTTTAAGTGATGCCGTAGCCATTTACACCTTATGGAATATTTCCAATAAGGCATAGACATAGCTTTACTCTTTTAAGGCATTTTTGGTAAAAGATTAGCCAAATGTAGATAAATATCTAATTTACTCCACTTTGAATTGACCTTGATTTCATGTTCTTTTGGAACCATCACAATCAGAAATAAACAACAAAAGATATCTTGAAATTTTTCTCTAAGGAACAGAGTAGGGATCCATTTATTCAAGTGAGATTTGAGGAATACTGCATTATCTCATTCACATGAAGGGAATACAAATTTTAGTCTACTCTTAAGTCCTCTGATCCCCCTCCCGTATGTGCCACATACTTTAAGCAATTCAAAAGATCTATGTGGATACCAGCTCCCATATATCTCTATCCTTGCTGTACAAAGTTTGACAGGAAGGTGAACAATCTATTGGGGTACTTAACACCTTTTCAATTTGGTTGGATGTTCCAAGTCTTAGATTTCAATGAGATAATTGTTAATAGACAACCCAGAGTCACCTGCACCCTATGTTGAGCTACTGTAGAGTTTTAGGAAAAGTACATGTTACATAGCTAGAAAAATTTATGAATGAAAACGTAAGGGTCACAAAAAGACTTGGAACTGAAGGTAATCTTTACAACCAGGAGATTTCTGACTTAATTTCAGCACATGCAAAAAAAAAGTGGTTTCTACAATTTCCAATTACTAAAAACTTAAATGCAGCAGAAAATGATCATTAAAGTCCTAAAAACTAGCACTCTACAGAGGTAAAATTAAAACAATACCTAAGTCTTAACATTGGGCCCTTTTAGAAGCAGGTCAAAATCGTTGGAAGGAAAGTCAAGGAATAAATAAAGTGGTTTTGCCATTTTTCTTCCATTTCTGAGCACCACTGGAGAAAGTTTTATGTGAACAAAACTAACATCATTCGTTAATAATGATAAATAAAAATCAAAAGAAAAGAGCAGAAGAGGGATTAATACAATCTTCTAAAATATATACTATGAAAATGATAATAATAATACCATTTATTGTTAAAGACAGAGTATTTTAGATTATATAGCAGATACAATCAAGCAGAGTTAAATTCAATTAAATTAAAGCAGTTTAAGGGGAAGCACACGGACTAAAAGATTACTTTCTTAGTATTCCAAATATGCCACTAACTCACATCAAAACAGCTGTATCTCACTTTCATCTAGATTAACAAAAAAAGCATTTGTAGGATGTATAGTTTTTGTATACAAGAATTAATGACGGAAATATAACTGTGGGAAATTTGCTTTTAAAAGTTAATGACAGACTTCTAGTACCAAGTTGGCAGTGAGGAAGGAATCCTCTGAATCCCTCTCAAATTCCCCTCCAAACTAGAAAACTGCCTCAGAATTGGTCTAAGAACAGGGGAGTAGCTCGTTAGCCCTGCAGGAAAGGTCTGTCTGACTTGGGTGGATGGGGAGCCAGGTCCAAGTGCAGCAGCAGCTACAGCCAGTCTCACAGCAGGGGTCTGCAACAAAGCTCCAAGTCTGGAGCAATCCACCAGTGAGACCACATCCTGCTGCAAGCCAACAGCCCCTTAGGCCAGTGAACCGGCAGTGCAGGGGAGCAAGAGCCCACCCCAGCAACCCCACCCCCAGCACAAACTACCAGGTATACCTTAACTCAACTGCTGACCAGTAGTGGAGCCCTACCCTAGGGTCTACCAGCAAAGAAACCTTGCTTCCACAGCAACTCAGAGCAGGGCCCCACCCCTCCAGCAGACCAGCAACAAGATGTCTCTTCCAGGGCCAGCTACCAGAAAGACTGTTATGATCACAATCCAGCAGCAAGTCCTTGCCCCTGGAGCAGGCCAGCAGCTTAACTCCACCTCCAGGCAAGGCCAACAGGAAGGTCCCCCCACCCCATACACCTTACAAGGCAGAAGGGTAACCTACCTGCTTGAAAAAGCAAACAGCTAAACCCTAAAGACCAGCAGTAAGACTAAGCCTCAGTGAAAAAAGCTTGGGACAGTGTAGGACCAGAGTCTAACTCTCACATAAAAACACCAAGTCACAATCACAGAAAAAAATGAGTAAAAAAATGACTAGTGAAAGTTACTATGGGGATAGGTAAGATCAAGGCATTAACTTAGAAGGGTACAATAGTGTCCAAATGGCTACTGTGAAGCTTCAAAGAAAAAGTATAATTTGGTCTCAGGCCCAAAAGGAAATTCTGGAAGACTTAAAAAAGGATTTAAAAAAAAGCAAATTAGAGAAGAAAAAGAAGAAAAATGAGGAAAAGATGAAAGTAATGAAAAAGAATCATGAAAAAAGAGTCAATAGCATGGGAAAAGATATACAAAAATTTACTGAGAAAAAGAACTCTCAAAAAAATGGAATTAACCAAATGTAAAAGAAAGTAGAAAAGCTCACTGAAGAAAATTATTTCTTTTTTTTTTTTAGTCTTTGTGGAGGAAAGAAGGCAAGGCAATTGGGGTTAAATGACTTGCCCAAGGTCACACAGTTAATACATGTCAAGTATCTGAGGCCAAATTTGAACTCAGGTCCTCCTGACTCTAGGGCCAATGCTTTATTCACTTTATCACCTAGCTGCCCCATGAAAATAATTCCTTAAAAATTAGAATCAAAATTTATGACTCTATGAGACATCAAGATATAATAAAAGAAAAAATTTAAAAATAGAATAAAACATGACATTTCTCATTGGAAAAACAATTGATATAGAAAATAGATGTAGGGGCAACAGTATAAGAATTATTGAAATAACATCATCAAAAAAACCCTGGAAAACATCTTTCAAGAAATTATCAAAAAGGGCAGCTAGGTGGCACAGTGAATAAAGCACTGGCCCTGGCGTCAGGAGGTCATTAGTTCAAATCTGCCCTCAGACACTTAATACAAAAACTAGCCGTGTGACCTTGGGCAAGTCACTTAACCCCAATCGCCCTCCAAAAAGCAAAAAAAAAAAAATTATCAAAGGAAACTGCATTGATATTTTAGAACCACAAGGCAAAATAGAAATTGAAAGCAATCACTGATTACCACCTGAAAGATCCTAAAATGAAAACTCCCAGAACTTAGCCAGTATAGCATGCTACAAAAAAGAAATAATTCAACTATCATAGAGCTACAGTCAAGATTACACAGGTTGAGGCAGCTTCCACATTAAATAACCAGAAGGCTCAAGGATATCAAGGGAATCAAGAGGGGGAAATGTGAAGGAAGGCAGGCTAGCCATACCAGATCTAAAACTATTGTACAAAGCAACAGTCATCAAAACAATCTGGTACTGGCTAAGAAACAGAGTGGTAGATCAATGGAATAGATTAGGTACAAATTATAGTAAATGATCATTGCAATCTAGTATATGATAAACCCAAAGATCCAAAGTTTTACAACAAAAATTCGTTATTTGACAAAAACTGCTGGGAAAACTAGAAAACAGTATGGTAGAAAGTAGGTAAAGAAAAACATCTCACACCATATACCAACATAAGGTCAAAATGGGTATATAATTTACATATAAAGTGTATAACATAAGCAAATTAAGAGAGCATGGTATAGTTTATCTGTCAGATTTGTGGATAAGGGAAAAATTTAGGACCAAAGAAGACATAGAGAATATTAAAAAATGTAAAATAGATCATTTTGACTATATTAAAATAAAAAACTTTTGTACTAACAAAACCAATGCAAACAAAATTATAAGGAAAGCAGAAAATTTGCGGGGGGGGGGGGATTTTGCAACAAGTAACTCTGATAAAGGTTTCATTTCTCAAACACATAGAGAACTGAGTCAAATTTATGTAAATATAAGTCATTCCCCAATTGATAAATGGACAAAAGATATGAACAGGAAGTTTTCAGACAAAGAAAGCAAAGCTATTTATATTTATATGAAAAATGCTCTAAATCACTATTGATCAGAGAAATGTGAATTAAAACAACTTTGAGGTATCACCTCACACCTATCAGGGTGACTAATATTATGAAAATGGAAATGTTGGGTATTGGAGGGGATGTGGGAAAAGTGGGACATCAGTTTTGAACTGATCCAACTCTCTTGGAGAGCAATTCGGAACTATGTCCAAAGGGCTATAAAACTGTGCATACCCTTTGATACAGAAATAGCACTTCTAGGTCTGTATCCCAAAGACATCCCAAAAAAAGGAAAGGACCTATTTATACAAAAATATTTATAGCAGCTCTTTGTGGTGACTAAGAATTGGATATCAAAGAGATACCCATCGATTGAGGAATAGCTAAACAAGCTGTGGTATATGATTGTAATGGAGAATTATTGTGCTGTAGCAAATGACAAGCAGGATGATTTCAGAAAAACCTGGAAAGATTTATATTAACTGATGCATAGTGAAGTGAGTAGAACCAGGAGTACCATGTATGCAGTATCAGCAATATTGTTCAAAGAAAAACTGTGAAAGACTTAGCTATTCTCAGCAATACAATAATTCAAGACAATCCCAAAAGATTAATGATGAAGCATACCATCAGCCTCCAGAGAAAGAACTAATGCTGATTGAATACATACTGAAACATGCTATTTTCACTTTCTTTCATCCATTTTTTCTTTTACCTGAGTCTTCTTGTACAAAATGACCAATATGTAAAGGTTTAAATAATTGCACATGTATATTCTATATTTTATTGCTTACCATCTCAAGGAGTAAGGTAGATAGGGAAGGAGGAATGAACAGAATTTAGAACTCAAAACTTTAAATAAAAATATTTACAAATTGAAAATAAGTTGATGCCTTGGATCAACTATGTGGTGCAGTGGACAGAGCAATGCCTCTGGTGTCAGAAGGACCTAAATTCAGATCTAACCTTAGAAACTTACTAGGTTTATGACCCTAGGCAAGTCACTTAACCCCAACTGCCTAAAAAATAGTTAAATGCCTTTTTCTACCAAAAAAATCTTTAGATCAATATTAGATTTTGTGATTTCTTATATGAGAAGGTTCCCAGAATTGCAAAGTTTAGTCATTAGTTCAAGGTACCATAATATCTGAGATTTCTCAGGATTTTGCTTTTGGAATAAATATCTAAGGTTAAATGGTTCAACATCCTCATTTTAGATATGTGGAAACCAGGATCCAGAGATGCTTCATGATCTACTTATGGTCACTCAAATACTGAGTGGGAAGGCAATGAACTAATACAACTCTCATTCCTTGACTCTGTCTTGTAGAGTTTTTATTAGTGCCTCCTTGGAAAACTGTATTCTCCTCATTTTATATTTAAAGAACTAATGACCTTAATAACTCATCATAACATCTAGCAAACCAAAGCTACTTATGATAAGCTTTGTAGGGGGTTAAACTAAGGCAGCTAGGTGGCACAGAAGATAGAGTGCCAGGATGGAGTCAGGAAGATCTGAGTTCAAATCCAGCCTCAGATACTTACTAGCAGTGTAACTCTGGACAAGTCACTTAACACTATGTGCTTCAGTATCTTCTGTAAAATGAGATGGAGAAGGAAATGGCAAATGATTCCTTTCAAAGAAAAGCCAAAAAAGGGGTCACAGAGTAAGATACAGCTGAAATGACTAAACAACAGCATCAAAGAGGCTAGACTAATAGGCTAATTAAAAGGAAGCCTTTCTTACAAACGTAAAAACATTTTTTTTCCCACAACAAAAGGAACAATGTGAAGAATGATTTAAGGTCTATGTAAACATGATAGAACATAAAGCAATTCATTTTAATTCAGCATTTCAAATTGAAGCAAACTGACTTTAGAATCAATCTCGTTTTTTATTACGATCTAATTTTTCGTTACATCATTCCTAATGCTTAATATGTCTTTTTTTTTCATCTTAACACAGTGGGAAAGTATTAAAAGCTTATCCTGTTGGTACTAATTAGGAACAATATTTTTGAACTTTCAGTGCTAAGATAGGACTGGAATAAGTTTTTCAAGTTGAACAATACCATTTATTTATGGAAATATAGAATTGTAAAAGACTTTAGTGAACATTTAGGAGAATTCTCTCATCTTGCAGATAAGGAAAATGAGGCACAGAAAGGAGTTGAGTTGTGTTGGTAAAGCTCCCACAGATATCTGGTGATAGATGAGTCCAGTGTTCTTTTCACTATACAATTCTCCTCTGACTTCTAACTATACTGTCATTTTATTAAACACTTCTAAACAATTAAAACATAGCCAAGGCAATGGATTTTCAGTCAATCTTTTAGTACTAGGAAAGAACTAGAAAGTAACTGAAAACTCATCAGTTGTGGAACAGATAAACACATGGTGGCATATGAATGTAATGGAATACTATTGTGCCATAAGAAATGATGAGAAGCATGGTTTCAGAGAAACCTGAGAAAATTTATATGAACTGATGCAGAGAGAATCAACCAGGAAGACAATGTATATAATAATAATATTCTAGGGGCCAACTTTGAAAAAATTAAGAATTCCAATCAATGCAATGACCAAACAGCATTGCAGAGCATGAATTATAGAGTATGCTGTATGACCTCCTAACAAAGAAGTGATATTTTTAAAATGAAATATGCATTTGTTGACATAAAAACAGATATTTCCTTTGCTTAAAAATGCATATTTGTTACTAGGGTTTTGTTTTCTTTTTTTCCCAATAGAAGAATAAAGAGAAAATAAATGCTCATTAATTTACAAATTAAATTTCTGAAAAAATATTGCTTCTTTCATTTACAAGTAACTAAATCTTTATTGTCCTCATATTCCTCCTTTAGGAATAAGGAAAGTGGACAAGAAGGACTTTGAATCACTTCCAACTTTATATCTATGATCTTGGAATCCCATAACAACCATTACAGAAAATCAGGCAAAGTAACCCAGATTTCAAATCAGAAGAAAATAATTCTGTTTTATGCTTTCTAACTGGGTGACTTAGGTACATCATATCACTTCCTTGCATCTCAGATCCTTCATCTGTAACATAGAGAGGTTGGACTAGATTATATCCAAGTTTCTTTTCTAACTCTAAGTCTATGAGCTCTCAATCTATAAGGTTCTTATTTCATCATTTCTTACAGTGTAGTATTGAGGCAACTAAACAATAATATAAATGATATGTAGACATTATTGTAGCCATCTTAATTAGTCAGTAATTAAAATTTTGGCTATCATATTCTCTTAGTACTCATTAATCAAGGGTAAATTTTTGATGATATGCTTTAGCAGAGTAGAGTTAGTCTCCATAAGATAAGAATGAAAAATATAGAATTTTTTGGTTCTAAAATATTGTGTGCCCATGGTATATGTAAGGGTTAAAGATATATTTGGTTGATCTCATCACAGCCAGCTCAATTGTCATCAAATTCATGCTACAGTGTCAATACCTTTCAAAAGCTTTCAACATACTTACTTCTTTTTCATCCAACATATAATAAAAATATAATGATGGTAACATCAGAATTTTCCTGAAAGCCAACACAGCTCTTCTTTTGGTTTACTTTTCAAAGAGAACAGTGATGCAAGCAAGAAAAAAATTCCCATAGTCTACCTTTTGAAGTGAAGGTTTTAGGATTTTTTTTTCCTTTTCAGAGTGAAATAAGACTAAATATATTAATCTAGCTATTGTAATCAATTCCCAAATAGAAATCCCAGTATGAAAATGAGTAGTTATTAGCTAAAATGCTCCTCAATTTAGTTGTTTCCTATAATGGGCAGAGGGATTACAAACATATCAAAAGGGATGTGTGTGTGTGTGTGCGTGTGTGTGAGAGAGAGACAGAGAGAGATTTAGACCATAAAATCAATTAAACCCATGTTGTATGTGTGTTGCTGCTTTCTGCTTGTGATTATTTTATGTTGGCCCTTGTTTTGGGTGCTTGTAATTGCTATCTGATTAAATGGAATAGAAATTGATTGAATAATGTAACTCACTCTGCCAAGGAAAACCTTTGTAAAGATATTACATAGTTTTGTACATACAGTGCTAAATTTAATTCCCGGTTTTTCACAACCAACTTAGATTCCAGGAAGATGGGCATATTGAGTCCAAATTTTTCAGCATCTATAAAGGTTATAAAAAAAACCTCTTTTATTTAATCTTGAAAAAATGTGCAGATAGATGTAGATCTCTGTTAGATGGATGCTTAAAACCATCTTTGACTAAAATGTTGGATTACATAGCTGTATCAATTATAAAAAATCAATAAATTTTATGAAACCTCTACCATGTGCCAGGTACTTTGTTAAAAGCTAGAGATTCAAAGAAAGGTAAAAGACAGTCCCCTCCCTCAAGGAGTTCACTATCTAAGGGGAGATATGAGACTATAGGTCAGCAGGGTTTGAGGCAGGGTAGGTAGATTTGAGAGTCATAAATATAAAGATGGTAATTAAATCTATAGAACCATTGAGATCATCAGGTGAAGTAATATAAAGGGAGAAGAGAGGAGGCCCTAGGATAGAACACTGAGGGACAATTGTGAAAAAAGGTATGATCTGAAAGAAAATCCATCAAAGCAGAAAGATAATGAATTGCAAAATGGGTAAGAAGAGAAATAAGAAAGTGAAGTCCTGAAAACCTAGAGAGGAGAATACTGAGGAAGGAGGAGAGAGTGATCAGTGTTAAAGCCTACAGAGAGGTCAAGGAGAAAGAGGATTGAGAAAAGAGTATTGGATTTGGCAGCTAAGACATAACCTCTGCGGAACAGACCTTGTCTGGCCAGAGTATTCCACTATATATGGCATCCTAGTGAAATCTAGATGCAGTACTACTATGTGAATCATAAGATGAGAAGCAGAATGGCATAGGATATATAAGGTTGGACAAGGAGTCAAGAAGCCCTAGGTAATGCCCCATTTCTACATGTACTGATTGTGTGATCATTAGCCAATCACTTAATCTTTCAATGCCTATAGTAATTCTCCAAAAGTGTAAACTGCAGGGAAGTTAGCAAGATGTATTAGTAAAGAGTTTTCCTCCATGGGAGTTCTCTACACTAATAAAATCAGAGATTCAGATCAAAACTGAAATAAATTAAGAGAGAGCAGAAAATATATTTGGGGACATCATGGGGAAAATAATACTATAGATATAACCTGCCTAAAGTAATTAACTCACATGGTAAATGATAAGTGAAACAACATTCTAGGTGGTACTGTTTCATAGGAACAATATTATATGTCTACCAATACACAGGCATTTATTAAGTGCCCATTACATGCCAGGCACCTGAATTATATTATATTATATTATATTATATTATAATATATTATGTTATGTTATATTAATTATATATTATATCATATCACTTCATACCATCATATTATATCACACTATGTCATGTCATATCATGTCATGTCATATGATTATCATGCCATATTATAATGCTATATTCTATCATGTCATATTCTATCATACAATTTATATAATATAAGTATAATGAAAAGGAAATCTAACAAATAATTGTATCATGGAATTTTATGTCTTTTCCATGGAACGAAATTATAATGCATCAAAAAAAAATCAGCAAGAAGCAACACTAAGAATAAATTTAAGTAGCATTACACCACAACTTCCTTTTTCTTCCACTAATATTGAATTCTAACTCTAATAAATTTCCTCTCTCTTTCTTTCTTTCACTCCCCCAATCAGCACTCACTTTAGGCTGTCATTACTTTTTGCCTAGATGACTGAAAAAGCCACCTAAAAGCACTTTCCTTCTTTTAAAAAATGTAATGGTTGAGTCCCCATAAATTACTCAATGAAATCAAGACTCTTTAAGTCAGGCTCTTAAGGGTTTTCACAATATGACTTTTCATTCATTTATTTCACATTAATTTGTTTTATTTAGGATATACTCCAGCCAAATTTGACTTCTGTCTATCTTGTTCCATCCTTTTCACCTATACTTTGGCTAAACCCAACACTTAAGGCACGTGTAATGAACCTCCTTTTTATATCTTTCTCCCATCTAAAGACTTAGATACAATTCCTACATATGATAACAAGACATGGCTGGGCTACAATCTGTAAGAGAGTACAAAATTGGCATTTGTAAAGAAGTGTTCATATCAATAGATCAAAGAGCCATTAAAGTATCTAAGAAAAAAAACACACATTTGGTTAGACAGACACAAAAACTTACACACAAAAAAATTAGAGGAGCTGGACCAAATGTCAAGACATACATTTGAGTCCCAGTTCTGTTGTCTTTAAGAAGTCACTTAAAGTTTACCTGGTCCATTTCTTCAGGTAAAATATGAGGTCAGCTGGAATAGAAGTAGGAGTTCTTAACCTGTGGTCTAAATTGAGTGGTGGAGGGGAGTTTCACTATTTTGATAACTGTGTTGTTCAGACATTCCAGTCATATCTGACTCTTCATGAGTCCATTTAGGGTTTTCCTGGCAAAGACATTGGAGTTGTTTGTCATTTCCTTCTCCAGCTCATTTTACAGATGAGGAAACTGAGGCAAACAGGATTAAGTACCTTGCCCAGACTCACACAACTAGTAAGTGTCTGAGGCCAGATTTGAACTCACTAAGATGAGTCTTCCTGGCTGTAGGCCCAGAACTCTGTTCACTGGGCCACCTAACTGCCAATTGATAACTGGTAACTCCAATAAAATTGGTTTCCCTTGTAAATCTATAAATCTTATTTTATGCATTTAATAACAGTATATTGAAGCAGTCTCCATCAGACTGCCAAAGGGGCCCATGACATAAAAAAGTTAAGATCCTCTGGACTAGATTACCTTTTGAGTCTTTTCTCATTCTAACAGTCTATGATTATAATCTGAAAAACACCACTGAGATACAAAATCTGGAATCACTCTACTCCTGAATAAAAGCGTCTGCTCATATGAAATGTATATTTTAATACCCAGCATCAAGACAAATAAAATACATATAACAGTTGCCTAATATTTTAAATGAAATTCAATTGCTTGATATTAGATAGGTATGTACAATAATTGTACAATATATCTGTGTTCTTATAAATTTGAATACTCTCTCTAGACTTATAGAGTGTGAATCATCCCATGGTTTCATCTTTCATGCCCTTGCCCTAAACAATGGCTTCACCGACAACAAAGAAGTCCTTATTTAGCTAGGTCTGTCCAAATTCCCAAACACAATCTAGTCTGAACTTTCCCATCTATGCAATTCTGAACCCAGATCACTATCTGTCTGCAGCGTTTATCCAGGATGCATGTCCAGAGAGACAGGCTCAATGGATTATCCATCTGACTTCATATCTGTCTGACCGAGGCACTTTATCCACTTGACTTTTCCTATAGGGATTGCTAAGCCAAACCATTGTGTGTGGTTATGTATCTTGTTTAGGAGGCATGGGATCATTCCAGAGAATGATGTAATGAGCACAATGCCATTTGCAAGCTGGGGCATTTGGAGGAGCTTATTCTCTGTAGAATCCTTCTAGATGAAATGAATGCAAGCTGTCCTTCATGGAAAGTGTATATTACCTCAGCTTCATGCTTGATGTTGATCATCAGAGGAGCATTAAATAATATTATCTGCCTTGGTGCACCTCTATAAAATCTCGTGTATCATCTTAACATATGCACTAGAGCTTTTGTTGAAATTGCAGATATTGATGGTAAATCTCAGACTCAAAGAATCTCAGAATGGATCCCCAAACTCAGACGGTAGGACTTGACTGAAGTTTGGCAGCAAAGCGGCATAGGTGAAAGGGCACTAGACCTGGAGGCAAGAAGACCTGAATTTCAATCTAGCCTCAGACATTTACCAGTTCTGTAATGCTGGACAATTCACTTAATCGTTGTCTGCCTCAGTTTCCTTAACTGTAAATTAGGGAGAATAGTAGCACCTATTCTCTAGAGTTGCTGTGAGAATCACATTAGATAGTATTTGTTAAAAGCTCTTAAAATAGTAGGTACTTAATAAATGCTTATTCTGTTCCCCTCCCCATCCCCTTGAACTACAACCCCCTCTACAATATGCCCAACCATCACAGATATATTATAAGGTTCCCAACTAAACTTCTTAATTACAGGATCTATGCCTTCTCCGTCCCCTCTCTTTTCTCTCCTATCATTATCCACAAATATCTTACCTACGATGAGGGAGAAGGGTATTCCACAAATGCTATAAATTGGCTAAATTTCCTCACTGAAGCCATCATCAATTAATATTTATTCTTCCTTGAAATGTTTATGTTAAGCCCTTTAAAGGAAGACATCTACTAAATTAAAAGGCAGAGCTAATCTTATTGAGTTGACAACATAACTCAACTCTCAGGGTAAGGTAGTTGAAAATGCTCTCCATTATCAATGTTATGACAAATAGTTCATGTCTGGGGAATTAGTAAACAAGGTAACTGAAAAGCCTTCTATTGAGTGTCATTTAACATTGGCAATGGTATTATAATGGGAAGAACTTTGATTTCAGAATCAGAAGATCAGGAATTAAGTCCTGGCTATGATATTTCATAGCTTTATAACATTGAACAAATCATAATCTCCTTGAGAATCTTTTTACTTATAATTTAAATGGGAATCATCATACCCACTCACTATTGGCCTGATAGAGATGTTGTTGGGGGTCAAATAAGAAAATGAATGTAAAGCTCATTATAAACTCTAAAGGGAGGAATAAACAAATAGCTCTTTTTATTAGAAATGAACAACAAGGGGCGGCCAGGTGGCACAGCGAGTAAGAGCACCAGCTCCAGTGTTGGGATGACCTGGAGATCGAATGCCAGGCTCAGACACTCAGCACCACACCCAGAAATAACTGGCCGTGTAACCTTGAGCAAGTTCCTTAACCCCGATTGCTTTAAAAAAAAAAAAAGAAATGAATAACAAGACTACCTGATAGTTATGGAGAAGTCATAGATTTTTAACAACTTTTTTATTAGCCTCAATGGAATTATTAAATCAGGTTCAAAGTCATTATCCTGAATTCATTATTGAAGACTAGAAGCATTTAATTAATCTTTGAACCCCATAATCCTAATAAAATAAATAAGAATCTTCATATCTAACACTTTGTTTTATGTACAAATGCTTATAATGCTCATAGACTACAAGTAATAGATCAGTTGTCAATCTGTATGAGGAGAGGGAATTTCTACCCCAGTGGAAACCAACAATGTTGGGGAGCTCCCAACATTGATGCAATCACAGGTCCAGAACTCTGTACCTTTCACTCCCCAAGGAAATAATAAATACATTTTTTCCTAAATTATATGCTATGGAGATAACTTGAAGATACCTTGAGACAATATGTATGTCAGAGTTTTAGAAAAATTTTAAAGAGAGAATACCGTGTCATCCTTATCCATGTATATTCTCTTACTTCCATGGACAGTACTAAAGTGAGCTAAGAGTATTGGCTGCTTGACTCATACAAACCATCTCAGTGGGGTTTTTTTGCTGAATGTGGAAAAGTATGAAGGCATAAATCAAATTAAAGTGATGATATTTCAAGGAATTACAGAGTAGACTGGTACTTTCTTTTCCTGAGCAAGAACTATGACAGGCATTGATTTTCCATCAAAGATTCAAGCCAGCACTAGGCTTTATCTATATAAGCAAGAAGGACTGGACAATTCAGTATTCTAGTACCATTTAAAAAATTACTTAGGAGAAAAATGCAAAATTGAAGTGAAACAAAAGATTAAAATGAGCTTAGATCATCAAAGATCAATATACATTTAGAAGAACTTTCCTTGTGTTTATCTAGAAAAGAGTGAACCATTCCATATAACAGAAATAACCTCTTCTTTTAAAATTTTAAAAACCAGATTGCACATCATTGTCAAGCTATCTTTTTTTTTCAATATCACATGCTGAGAACATCCACAGCAGACATGCTATAGAAACAGTACAGTTTGGGGAAGAAGAAGAATTCATAATTGATAACAAAATGCCATCTTTGCCCTCTCATTTCAATCCAGCAAGTTTCCTGAGTAAATTCAATGCCATGAGTCCATGAGTGTATATGTGCCATGTAGGCTTATTGTGGTATGCAACAGAAAAACCTTGGAAAGGAATATGGTCTTGGTTTTTCTTATTCTATCTTCTAATTTTGACAAAGAGGTGGAGGGAGTGGGCATTATTAATTACTATGGAAAGAGTTTGATATAAATTCTCAAAATCTATTATTTTGCAAACCAAAAACTGGGGTTTTTGAAAATTTGCTTCACTGCCACAATTGCTTGAGTTTGTAAATTAACATCTTTGGCCAGTGTTTTGTGTTTTTATGTCTGGAAACACTGACCTGCCAGGCCAATGGAGATCATCTTTAGTACCAAGTGTATGAGTGACACAATACCTTAAAGTTGTGATTTGCATCTCAATGTAAGGCCATTCTGCAACTGGAAAAAGTATCAACTTGGAGTTAGGAGAACTGTGTTCAAATCCTAGATTAGGTTAGCTGCATAAACATGGGCAAGTTATTTAAACTCTCTAAGCCTCGGTTTTCTTATCGATACAAAGGGGCAAATAATGCTTAGGTTATCCATCCCACAAGGTTATTTTGATGAAGCTACTTGGTAAGTCTTAAAGCACCTTATCAATGGGAGATTACTATGCATGCTTTATACATACATACATACATACATACATACATATATATATATATGTAATAATTGAATCAACAGACACCCATTTTCATGGGCAATTGTGATGATTCCCCAATTTATAGTTCTATTTTTTTGTCTTTCTCAATATTTTGTAAACTATCTTAGGTTTACTGTAATTCTTACTGGTTTGACTTTTTTTTTTTCAGTTACGATTTGCCAGACATTTGAAATACTAGAACTTGTTTGTGTTTGTGTGTGTGTGTGTGCGTGTGTGTGTGTGTGTGTCTTTTGGAGGGGGGGAGGCAGGGCAATTCGGCTTAAGCAACCTGCCCAAGGTCACATGGCTAGTAAGTGTTAAGTATCTGAGGCTGTATTTGAACTCAGGTCCTCTTGACTGCAGGGTCGGTGTTCCATTCACTGAGCGACCTAGCTGCCCCTACCAGAACTTTTAAAATACTTGAAATTGGAATTGCCCCCAGAAAATCCAAGATATATGATTGAAAAACATATATGCTGGCGTATATGTTGAATGATGGACTGTGAAAAAAAGCGTTACATTTTGTCAAAAAGCGTCTAAATACATTTTAAACTCCCCACTCAAAAAAAAAAAAAACCCAACCCATACTTATCAGAGAACATCATGATATTCCAAATCAGAAAGTCCACAGTCACATGAATTGCAATGGAATAATTTGCACTTCATTCACAATAAATTTATGGTGAAAAACAGATCAATCAAGAAATATTTATCAAGTTCCTACTATGTACCAAACTAGATGCTGGCTAAAGAAAAATAAATATGAAGCAATCCCAGTCCTCTAGGGGGCTTTTATTGTATTAGACAGGAAACATGGGTACACACTCATAATACATATTAATTATATTTTTAAAAATATTCCCCAATTGAAAAAAGGTATGAAAACAGACTATAAATATTATATTTCCAAGTCATAATGTATTGTAGTATAGGATAAAGTGGTGAGTAGTCATTAATTAGTGGGTTTTTTTCTTTTTTTGTATCAATTCAATCATCAGCATACTCTGATTTTATTGTACTAACATTGGGGGTGCAAAATAAATTCCACTGCCATTGCCATTAAAGTAGCCCCAGTTTAATAGAGTGCTTCATTAGACTAGGATGACAGTTTGGTATGTTGTAGACATCAAGGAATTTGGTTCTTTTCTGGCTAACATATTGGTGTCCCAATGAGAATTAACTATATGTGACCCTTCTTCTGCTTCTTCACACTTTTTTTTTTTTTAAGCAATCGGGGTTAAGTAATCCGCTCAAGGCTACATGGCCAGCTATTTCTGGGTGTGGTGCCGAGTGTCTCTGAGCCCGGGATTCGATCTCCAGGTCGTCTCAACACTGGAGCCGGTGCTCTTACTCGCTGAGTCACCCGGCCTTCCCTAAGCAATTGGGGTTAAGTAACTTGCTCAAGGTTACACGGCCAGGTGTTTCTGGGTGGGTGCTAAGTGCCTGAGCCCGGGATTCGATCTCCAGGTCTTCTCAACACTGGAGCCGGTGCTCTTACTCGCTGTGCTACCTGGCCGCCCCCTTCTTCACACTTTTTAAACTACATGTATCACTTTGATCTCCTAATGGACAAGTGACAATCACAATCCATGCATGAGCACACACATATGCATGCATATACAAACACACAACTAAGTTTTGTTAGAGGAGTCCAAGAGTTCTTAACCATTGGGCCCTTTTTGCAGTCTGGTGAAGCTTATTCTTTCCTTCTCAAAATAATATCTTCAATACATAAAATAAAATTCAGAAGATTACAAAGGACACTAATTATATTCAAATATGGTATGTTAGGAATCCATGCTTGATTGGTTTTCCAGTAAAGGAATAATGTAAATAATGACTGGTTTATATAATGCTACCAAGTTTACAAAAGATTTCACATAAATGATTTTATTTGAGCTTCATAACAACCATGTGAGATAAGTATTGCTGGTAATGTCATCTTCTTTTTAGAGATGAGAAAACTAGGTATCAGAGTTTAAATGACTTGCTAATAATAATCATTGGAAACTAATAAGCATTCAAGGTAGGATTTGAACACATGTCTTCCTGCCTCTAAGACCAACCTTATAGACACTAAACTGTGCTACCTGGTCTACACCCCTTGGTGGAGGATCATTTATGTGCTCTGTATTACAAGACCACCTCTTCTTTAGAACTTGATTTTTAAAAACTAGTATCTTTACTAGATTGAATATAAAAGGGCTTTGAATAATTAAAATGAATATAAAATTTTTAATAAACTGAATATAAAATGGTATGGTGACTAGAGAGTTTGCCTAAAAGCTGAGATGAACTGTGTTCAAATTCTGCTTCCTAAACATACTGTTACCCTGAGTAAATCAGAATCAGAATCACAACTCCCAGTGCTCTAAGCAGATCTCTAAGGCTGTTTCAGAGGTGTCAATATATATTGGTAGAGGGAATTTCATCACTTGGGAGTTTTCTTTATTATTAAAATCACAGGTCCAGTCCCTGCCTCTATTTGTCTAAAATGTCCAAGATGGGCATTTCTATCCATTTAGTTCTCTTTCAATGGCCACTTCAAGAGGGACTGGTACAAATGTCACTCCTCATTTATATAAGAATTCTTCCACATCCCTCAGGCAGTATCACTGTACAGCAGCTTGCTGTGCCCGATTGATCTTCCTAAGGAAATTTCATGCAGGTGGCACAGAACATCATGTTGGCTGCTATCCAACAGGCCCACTGGGGAAAGGAGTTAGCGGGACTTTTAAAAGATTGGGCAACAGATTTGTTTTTTCTGTTTTTGTTTTTTGGAAAATTAAGAAAGCCATATTTCTTACAATGACTAAAAAAGTTTTTAAAGATAGTAAAGAGTATTCTGAAGGAAAACAAGGTAAGGTGGAGGTAGGCAAGACTCAGATGAACACAAAGGAACAGGAGAAATGCCTTTCATTCTTAAGTACATATTCACTTCTTCAAGTAAAAGCACTTTTACCATCTGTCTTTGTCTTGATTCCTCAAATTTTCACATTTAGAAAATACAATAAACTTGTGACCAGGAGGACAGGCAGTCTGTACAGTAGAAAGAGCTTCATCCCTCAAGGCAAATGGATGCACACTAGCTGTGTGACCTTGGGCAAATCATGTGACCTCCCTGGGACTTATATTCCTCACCTCTAGAATGAGGGAGATGGACTAGATTGTCTGTTGGGTTCTTTCCAGCTTTAGCTTTATGGTCCTGTAAGAGGGAAGAGCCCTGAATTCTATAGTTCTAAGAAATACCATGCCCCAAAAGCTCCACAATAGGAAGTCTGGGGGTCTAGGATCAGTCTAAGGGCAAAAGTACTAATGCTTAACCAATGTTTTCATATCTGGGAGTAGGTAAGAGTAGTGGCTTGTCAACTAACTAATTCCGTAGGGTGATTTAGATTCACATCTCCATAAATGTTTTCTTATTTTCAAATCTACTTTTCTAAAATTCAGCAGGTTATAGCATTAGTTTAGAATTGCAGGAGTTTAAGGTTGGAGATCATCTATTCCAACCTAAGACTACACTCCACAGTATCCTTGGCAAATAAAAATTTTGGGGGGCGAACAAAGGTGACTACAGAGAGATTCCTTGTATAAATACCTTCCATATCATATTCAACAGAATTTCATGATGAGTATACAATGTTTCTGACACATGTAAATGTAATGCATTAGAAGACTCAACAATCACAAAGAAAGTACCATGAAATTGTCAAATTTGTGGCATAGAAAGAAAAGATAAAAGAATAAAAAAAATGAACTGAGTCAAAGAGGAAAATAAAATATTGTATCTACACATGGAGGGAAGTGATAAATTGGGGAAATGATCCATAGATCAATGTCAGATGTCAGTATTGTGGATCAAGAGGTCATTTACTGTAACATGAAAAAACTCTACCATTTTTGCACATATACTGCAAGAGAAGTGCTGAGAAAGTATTAAAGAGGAATTTGGGCATTGAATCATTTAGCTGAATTATCTCTAGGTGACAGTGGTTCTGTGGGTCTCCACCAAAGGCTATGTATGGCATATGGAAGGAAGAATTGCCTATTTCAGACTGATCAGTTAAGGAATAGTTCTGCCACAGTGACTGTAGAATTAGTGATATGTTCTCATCCTGTCCCCAGAGACTTTGGTTTTTAACTTCAGGAAATAGACCTTATGGGGTTTTTCTTGGGGTTACTGCTTTGGGATATTTCTCTATGGTCTATGAGACTATGTCAAATTGGTTATGTAATAAACAATGTCGAGTATCAGAGTGAGAGATGAATTTGTACAATTGAAAAATCTCTATTTTGTTAGTCATCATGTCTAAATTTCATAACACAATTGGATAGAAGAACCCTTGGGCATTACCACATAGAGAAGGCCATCTGTAACTCCTCCACTGGTTCCAAACTCAAACAGGGGTTATTGTTCATTCCCTGGAAATGCTTTAGACTCCAGGGCAATTGGTTTCTCTTCTAGCCCATAATCATCACTGTGAGGTCTCACACCCACAAAACTGCCCTTTTTTGTAGCTGACCACAAAGAAGTTGTGAAATAAAATTAAGAAGTTTTATCATTGAAACGGAAATTTTACTTAAAGCACAATTTCTTACAATTAATTTTTTAAAATCAAATAACATGTCATGGCCATTGCCACATAGTCTATCTTCCAATCATTTAAAAATGTTTGCATGTGCCTTTATATTGTGACAACACAGTAAGATTTCACAACTCATATGGCACATTAACTCTTGTGCCATCATCACATAGCCATCCGCACATCAGATCAATCCCAATGGGATCTCTAGGAAGTCATATACTATCAATATCTATAGACATTGATAGTTAATATTTTTAATCTATTATATAAAACATACTTAAATATATTGTTTCAAATCAGGTTAAATGATAAAGGTTAGCAAGCTTTTTTATAATGCATAGTCTCAGAGAATTGACCAAGCAAATTAAGTGACTCTCCCAGGGTAAAACAGCT
>NW_027185777.1:10740721-10759942 GCF_028583685.1 Petaurus breviceps papuanus | reverse complement strand
AGTTTGAGAATTGACCAAGCAAATTAAGTGACTCTCCCAGGGTAAAAAAGCTATGCTATATCAGAGACAGGGCTTATCCACTATCAATTATGCTAAGTTTCTTCCCTAGATATCATCTCATCTCATGCTATATGATTATTTCACATATCTGATGCACAGGTAGGTGCCACAGTGGTTTAATATGTTGGACTTGGAATAAAAAAAATCTGAGTTCAAATCCTGTCTCAGATGCTTACTACTGGTATGTACCTTGGCTACTCATTTAACGTCTCAGTCTGGATTTGCTCATCTGAAAAAGTAAGGGATTGGAATAGATAACCTCTAAAGGTCATTTATATTTTAAATCTATGATCCTATGAATCTGCAATGTATCATGTATCATATCTCGTATCATAAAAATCTATGATTTAGTATATATGACCAGAATCCAGATCTTTTGATGAGAAACAGAATCATGGCCAGATGGTTAAAGATCTAAGTTTAACAAAACTGTAAAATTCAAAGAAATGTGTTCAATTAAAAAAATGATGTTTGAATAAAACAAGCAAGAGATTTCTTTCAGTCTTTCCTAAGAAAATCTACTAAATCAATTATAAACAAATTCTTGATAAGTTTATTTTCACTTGAATTCAGGGAAGAACAGAAGCAGTGGGGGAAAAGGTAGGATTCATAGATTGGGAGAGAAGAAACTGGCTCCAATCATACCTGAATGACCTGGGGAGGAGGTGATATCTTTTCACCTCTCCGGTCCTCAGGTTCTTCATCTGTAAGGTTGGAGTGTCTAGGTTATAGTCAAGGTCTCTAGAACCTTGAAGTTTCTGTGTTCCTTTTCCCATATCAGAAAAATTTGAAATCTTTCAGGAGAGTTATCATTCCCACACAACTTCTGCTGAAAGCCTCCACCTAACCTACAGCTGTTATCAACATCATTCACCTTTAGTAAATCTCTTCCTTCATTATTAAGGGAAATGAAAGAGGGGAACTCAACTAAATGTTATTTGGAACACATTTAATTAAGTGATAAAAGTTTGCTACAGTAACTTGGATCAAATTACTTACCTCAACTTGATTAATTCAAGAAATGACAATTTTTCATATTCTCAAGACATTTTGTTGATTTCCTACTTTAGATCATGAAACCATACCTGAAAAGGCTGAGTCGAGGAAATATTGAGATCTTTCCTTTTCCATCTGTTGCCTTGATTGCCAAATATCTGCCACAACACATGTCCCCTTGTGTTATTCCAAATTCTTTGATAAATCACCAGACTGTAAATACGCTTTCCAAACATGTGATAATGGAAGCGAAAGATGCAACTTTGATTATTAGTGGCATTAAGAATAGGACTGAGCAACACGGCTCTGTTTTGGAAGACTTGTGGTTCTGAAGACTCTATGTAAAGATAATGCCCTTTAACTGTGCCCAAAGTGTTATCTTTCATAGGTCCTGTGTTGAGTGTTGGAGTAGAGCCCTGGATTCTTGTCCAATCAAAATCATCCTCTTTGTCTTGTTCCCAGTTGCAAAGACCATTTTCAAAATCACAATAGAGTTCAGGTGCTGCAATTGACAAATAGAAAAGGAATGAATGACAAATAACAGAAACAAGAATTCACATAATATTGTATAGTGGCTCCCTTTGTTCTCAATCAAGTTAACGCACCATTATCCAAATCAGACTAAAGTGACATAAAGCTAAATTGAGAGTAACTAAAACTGTTTAGAGGACATCAACCACATCAATGGAAAGGGGTTGAATTCACAGCTTCACTTGCTTATTTCAAGGTGAAGATCATTTTTCCCCACATTCTAAATATTTTGTTAAATTGTATCCATAGTTTATGAAATCAAAAGCCTACACTTAAAAAGTTTTCATAGAGATAAAGTTTTAGGCTTCTATTATTCATTAACTTTAATTTCCAAAACTATCGCATCAAAAGTCCCTAGTGTTAACTTGTGTCTTAATGCACAACAATTCACAGCTGGTTTGCTGCAAAAATCTTTCATCTCTTCCAACTTGTCTTCCAAACTCAAGGTTCCTTCTAATGCAGCCTTCACATTACTGCCAAATTAACCTTTAATAATTCCCTAATTTTCCCAGTTATCAAATATAACACCCTTTGCCTAGCTTTGAAGACAAACCATGATAAACTAATCTTACTCTATGTAATCATCCATATCTGCAGGCCTCCTCTCTATTCCATATGCAGCACATGCATAGTTACACCTTCATAACTTTAAATTATTTCCTTCACCATGAATGACCTCTACCCCATCTTCTGTGTATGCAAATCCTATCCAGCCTTCAAAAGTCATCTCCTACTTACTCATCCACACAGCCTTGCCTGCATACTTCATCCAACTATCAATCATGTTTTCTTTTGATTTGTTCTAATTGTTATGGATTTCACCACACAATTTTCCTCCCTCATTTGCTTTGGTTTATGCATGTTTATTATTTTATTTATTCAAATTACTATGAGTCAAAAGAAATAGTAAATAATAAATCTCTTCAGAAGGCCCTTGGTCCAATGGACAAAGATTGAAGGAAGGCTTTCAGAATCCCTCCTTCTATAAGCACATTAATGTTTATCAGAACTGCAAATTATCATCTTTAAAGACGGAAAGAATCTGGCCCTCAGCTGTGGGAGAAATGCAGTATAATTGTGGACAATGGTCTCCTCCCTTCCTCAAAAATTCACACGTAATTATCTCTTCCATGGACTTAATGCATCCTTTGAAGCTGAGATGCAACAATTCATGGATTGTTTCTTTGTTGTTTGTGCTAATTTTGGCCTAACAATTAACACCAAGAAAAATACAGGTGCTCCATCAGCCAGCACCACACCATACATATGTGGAAGCATCAGTTACAGCTTGCTGTGGATCAGTTTACTAACCTTGGCAGTTTATTTTCCAGAAATGTACACACTGATAATGAGCTTGATGCACACACTGCCAGAGCCATCTCAGTGTTTGGGAGGCTCCAGAGGAAAGTGGGGGAGAGAAGAGATATTAGACTGCTACCAAACTGAAGATGTACAGAACCATTCTGCTGACCTCATTGTATGCCTGTGTAACCCGAACACTCTATCAGCAACATGCCAGGAAACGGAATTGCTTCCATTTGAATTATATTAGGAAGATTCTGAAGATCGCCTGGCAGGATAACTAAAGAAAGCACACTAAAGTCCTTTCTCAAACTAAACTGCCAACCATTTGAACTCTACTGCAGAGAGTACAACTCCAGTGGGCTGGCCACATTGTTCAAAGGCCAAATGTATGCTTGCCTAAAAGACTTTTATGGAGAATTCACACAAGGCAAGCATTCACATAGTGGTCACAAGAAGTGATACAAGGACACTTTCAAGGTCTCAAGAACTTTGGAATTGATTGCATGACATGGGAGACACTGGCACAGAACCACCTAGTACATCCTCCCCTCATCAGAGGAGGTGCTGTGCTCTATAAGGAAAGCAGAATTGAAGTAGCTCCAAAGAAACCCCAGATGCACAAATTTAGAGAATCCACCCCAAATGTTTGCATGGACTATTTGTGTGGTGGTGCATGTTGGTCTGATCAGCCAATCTGATACACTGTAACTTCACTTTTCGGTCCTCTTAGAGAAGGAAAGACAACCACTTTCCCAGAAAATACTTGTTCTCTGAGGACAGGGACTGTCTTGTTTTAGTTTTTGTTGTTGTTTTTTTTCCATATCCCCAACACCAAGCAAAACTCATGATACATACAAGGTATTTCATAAATGCCTACTGCATTCGATTGGATTGAAATGGACTGAGCCAAGAAAAGGTGGAAAGGGAATCTACCATAAATTATGAATTTATTGTGAACTATCTTATGTAATGGGCTGTTGTTTCAAGCGTGAAAGTCTTCCTTCCCCAATAAGGTTATAATCTCCATTAGATTCTAGGGCAGGGTGGGAGAAGGGGTTATCCATCTCTACACTTAAAAGAATCAAGTACCTATACATACACAAGGATATATTGCTATCCTTTAGAAGGAATATAGCATTTTCATTTTGATGAGTAGTTGCAAAGTTCTGACCTGCATTTGTACAAAGGGGTTTCCTTAGATCTCTCTGTACTAATGAAATTACAGGTTTGCTCAACATCCTTATACACAGTTCCAGGATTTTATAGGATGCCCACTTCATCTGTAATATTTGTTTGGACTTAATTGGGAAGGATAGGAAGGGCATGGAGATGGTGAGTGATTGGAGTACAATGAAAATAAATGAAGAGAATAAACAAGGACCTCCACTTTTTTTAGGTTCAATACCATAGGTTAATATTCTAGAAATTTCATGTCAATTATCTATCCATCCCTGCACTTAGAGCCTAAGGTGAAGAATTACTAAAATGCAATAAACAGAATTGTCTATGAATAAATGCAGTCAAGCAAGCCCAAATCATCTGACTCACAGAAACTGCTGTGCCTCCCTCCTCTCAGGCCTAACAAAGGTAACCAAGTGAGTAAATGTCAAATGAGGGGTAAACTTCCATCTGATATTTTTCACTTGTGAATAATCAAACCCAGCTGTGACTTAGACTGGGCAACATACAGTGTGATTCCCCAGGTGTCAGTTTTAGCTATAGAGCAGAGGAGACTATCAGGTGTCTGCACTTTTAAAATGCATTTTATTCTTAACTGGTGCTAAAAGTAAGACTTTTTCTATGATATCTAACTGATCACTGCCTATATAGTGAATTTTCATTTCCTAGGTCAATGTCAGGGGAAAGGGGTACCCACCTTTACCCTAAAATGAACCAAGTAAATACATATACATACACCAGGAAATGTTGCCCTGTCTTTTAAAGGTATAGAAGGTTTCTAATATTCTTTGAAAGACTGTCCTTACTATGCCAAAAGGGAAACAAAACTGTGCATACCCTTTGATCCAGCAATACCACTACTAGGTCTGTGTTCCAAAGAGATCCCAAAAAATGGGAAAGGACCTAAATGTGCAAAAATACTTATGGCAACTCTTTCCATGGTGGCAAAATATTGGAAATTGAGGGAATGGCCATCAATTGGGGAATGACTGAACAAGTTGTAGAATATGAATGTAATGGAATACTCTTGTTCAATAAGAAATGATGAACAGGCAAATTTCAGAAAATCCTGAAAAGACTTTCACTAACTGATGCAAAGTGAAATGAGCAGAACCAGAAAAACATTGTACACAGTATCAGCAAAATCATCTGATGATGAACCATGAATGACTCAGCTCTTCTCAGCACCACAATGACTCAAGACAAGCACAAAGGGATCATGAAGAAAAATGCTATTTACATCCAGATAAAGAACTGATGGACTCAATGCAAATAGAAGCATATTTTTACCACATACTTTATTCTTTTTTCTGGTTTTATTTCATTTTGATCTGTTTCTTTCTCCATAACAATGACAAATATGGAAAAATGTTTTACATTATAACACCACAGAAACCATATCAAACTGCCTACCATTTTCATAAGAGGTGAAGAGAGGGGAAAAATGTGAAGCAAGGAGAAAAATTAAGAATTAAAACTCATGTCAAAATGAATGCTAAAACAATTCTTAATATGTAATTGGGGGAAAATAAATACTATTTAAAAAATATGTCCTTACATTGCCATGGGTCCTTCAGATATGAATGAGGATAAGAGGTAGATTAGAATATACAGCTAGAATTCTATCTAGTTGATCACAAGAATCATGTGTAGTTATTTATTCCCATTCAGCAACTAATCTGAAAGATTTTTTTCAAAGTCTGGCTTGCCTAGAAGACTTCCAAAGGCTGCATGCAACTATTAACACTGGCAATACTTCCCTATCAAGATCATCCACTGATAATCATTGAACACATATTTAAATATTAGGTGAATTTAGTGCCTCCACCAAAGTTCTATTCTGTATGTTTCAGTCCAATATCACTCATAGGAGTTCTCAAAGGGGATGCCAGTAAAGCATAGAATCTGAGATCCAATCAGTAAGTTGACAAGCATTTTATCAAGAGTCAACTATACAGGTGTTCTGAAGTCAGTGCACTGTCAAGCTATTAAAGCTTAATTAGCTAAAACTTTTGGGACACCTGTAGCAGCAAGCACCCCAAGCGTCCTCAGGGTTTGCAGCTACCACAGGTTCTTGGATCTGCTTTGTTAAAGGAAAGCAACTCAAAATGGGTTAACAAGCTTACTTTAATCAGTCAGACATATATCATTTACTTTGTTCAGGAGAAAAGGTCAGCACCCTGAACCTCAAAGTATACAGGCATAATTATCAAGACAGAAACATCAAGTAGACAGATTTCCAAACTGTCCAACCATTACATCCATACCCAGTCAACATCTGGGTTTCCACATTCTGGGTTTTTCAAAGCCGGGGGACTCTCAACAACGGCTTCCCAAAATTCAGATCAAATCACAGAATACTTCTCAAAGTGAGTCCTAAAACAAAGCTACACATCAGGGCTTATATAGCCTTCTCCTGGCTCAGAGAATGTAACAATCTTATTGGCCCACTGGCCAATCAAAAAGTATCTACTGAAAAACAACCCTCCCACCCCAGGCTCCAGGTGCACGTTAGCCTAGGGGCAGGGAAGATCTTTAAAATTTACATTTCCATTACAACACCCTAATATTCCAGGAACTGTGTTTTGTGCTAGCAATCCGAAGACAAAAATCAAGCAACCCTTTCCCGCAAACGACTTTCTTTCAATGGCAGAGAGAACATATAGACATCTGCATATATGCAAAAAATACACAAAATACAAAGTACTTTTGGGGGAAAATGTACTAGCAGTTAGAGGATCATAAAAGATCATAGATAGGTAACACCTGAACTAAGGAAAAAGTGAAAAGGGAGTATGTTCCAGGTATGGAGGACAGCCTAGTGCAAAGACATGGAGATTAGAAATGGGATATAATATTAAAGGAATAGGAAAGAGGTCAATATAACTAGACTTAAAGTTAAATGAAGGAGGATATAATACAATTATAAATTACTGGATCAGCTAAGTAGTGCAATGGATAGAGCACTGGCTCTGGAGTCAAGAGGACCAAAGTTCAAATCCAGCCTCAAACACTTGACACTTACTAGCTTTGTGAAACTGAGCAAGTCACTTAACCCCAATTGCCAAAAAAAAAATCCTAGTAAACTAGGAAGGTTTCACCGGTAATCCTGTTGTAACACTGTTGTTTGAAACACTGCCTAGTTAAGCTGGGAGACATTCATCTTCAGAGTGTTGACAACCTGTTAGTTATTTAATTTTTGGACACAAAGAGTTTCATTATCATCTACTAAACCAGCGGATACTGTGATCTGCATAGAGGGAAGACATAATTACAATGATGAATTCAAAGGGAAGGAAAAGGGAAGGGAATAAGCACTTGGTTAAGCACTTACCAAATGTCAGGCACTGTACTAAGCATGATAAAAATTAATAATAATAACAACACTAATAGCTAACATTTTATAGCATCTACTTTGTTCCAGGTCCTGTGCTAAACACTTTACACATATTTCCTCATTCAATCCTCAAAACCACCCTGTAAACTAGGTTCTATTATTATCCCCATTTTACATTTTAGGAAACTGAGGCAAAAAGAAGTTAAGTGACTTGCCTGTGATAGCACAGCTATAAAGTGGCTGATCACAAATTTGAACTCAATTCTTCCTGATAATAAGCCTAGCACACTCTACACTGTGCCTCTTAGTTCCTCACAGACTCTGTGAAGCATAAGAACTACATCAATTGGAATTTGTGATACTCCCAAAACACTGTCAAGCCTTGAGTTGCAATAGCCACTATTTTATTAAATCATCTGTAAATTACAAAATTTAGACCCCATATAATGTTAAAGGTATTGTCCATATTCCATTTGAGTTTTGAATGTTTTTTTTTCTTGTTGTTTAGTAAATATACAATTTGTCCATAAGGAGAAAGTGTCACCTTTTAACAAGTGACCTATATCATTATAGGACAGGCAGCATTGTCTTCTTGGTAAATAATTTTAATCTGGACTGTTGGACTGAGCTTCTGGAACAGGTGCATTAGGGATTCTTCTAGATTACAGTGTTCAAATGGAAAGGCCTAAGAATTAATAGTGAACAAAGAGACCTTGATTACCTTCGAAATCAAGGCTCAGGTCATCCACCTAGGATAAAAATGGCACAGTGAATTGAAAGAGAAGAAACAGGATAAAGGAGAGACTACAAATACTTACCACAATGAGCCTCATCTGTGTTATCTCCACAATTATCCACCAGGTCACATAATAGAAGACGATGTATGCAAGCCTTGGTGTGTCTACACCAAAAATGATCAGGGCCTTCACAACTCACAGCAGGAGGGGGAAGAGAACAGTTCTCAAATGTGATATCATCAATAGCCGAGACCCCATCATAAATTCCAAGACTGACTTTTTCCAGTGTCAAATGGAAGGGCTGAGTGAGGCGTCCAAGCTGAATGAATGCTTTGGACCATTGGTTTCCCTGGTTGTATAATACTCTCCAGAGAGCCGTAGAGTAATTGGTCCCCTCTAAATGTAGCTGCATCTCTGCTGCTCCCACTGAGTGACCATAGTTATAAAACCTGGAAAAGAACAAAAAAGAGAGAAATGAAATGGTTTATGAAACATATGAACAATTCAGAATGACACTGATTTCTGCTAGATCTGTGCATCATTAAGTACAACAAATGCTGCTTCTCTTCATTTCTTGAGGCATCACTTTGTCCACCATATGGGCATTAGCTTTTCTGTCACTGCTCAGCCTCATGTTTTCAGCATCTTGTATTTCCATTCTAACGAGTTCAGTATATAATGTAGGAATCTGCATGATTAAACTATAACCCACAGTTGGATAGAAAAATTCTCATCTTTAGAAATGAACACAATAAATTCTGACAACATGATCTCTGAAGCAAAATGTTAATTGTGCGAATTTAATGCAATACCTTTCTTAAAAGTTTCTACAGAGGAAAACAAGAATGTTTAATAAATGCAAGAGCATGCCCACAACTTATGCTCTGTAAATGTCTTCAATAAATGAGCTTCCAAGCCTTTTCTTTTTTAATGAAAATGACTGAAATGTAGTAAACTTTTCTTTGAGTGAAAATGTTTATCATCACTAGTGTCCAGCATCAAGATAAAGGAAGACTCTATATCCAGTTACAAAAGGTCCAACCCAGCAGGTGCACTTAGGACAGTGCCTAACACACAGTAGGTGTTTAATAAATATTTATTGATTGTTTATTGACTAAAATTAACCCTGACAAATTAGAAATCGGTAAGAGTACAGACATTGTCTCTGGGAACTGTCATTTCTGACATGCCTAACCAATATAAAACAATCATCACAGTGAGGAGGCCAAAAGAGCATGGAAATTGTTTCAGCCAACAGAGTTGATGCCCTTGCCCCAAAAAAGGTGTGGTCAAAGGCAGCAATTATTTAGAATACAAGCTCATTTGAGAAACATGATGGAAGACTAAGAGCCTTACAGGCTCAAAATATAATGGGAAGAAAAGGAGCATGCATCAAGCTTGGTGTGATAAGTAACTAAGTTCAATCAACTTGAGAGCATTTATAGGTGAAACTAAAGTTAAAAAGGAAGAGAACAAATAGATGGGAAATGGAGCATATCTGCCAGCAACCCTATAGCCATTTATTTTTATCATCTCAAGTAGGAAAATCACTACATCTGGACTCTAATTCTTTAGTAACACATGTGCTATATTGGAAAATGGAAATGTCACGGGCAAAAGAGTAGTCAAGAAAAGCAGTTGGGCGTGACCAAATATGTGCAACAAAAATCTTTCTTGGAGTTAGTGTAATTTTAAAGGCACTAGGAGGGATTTTCAAAATGTCTCAAGGAAGAAAGGATCCCAAGTGAATAGAAAACATTGTAGATGTCATTAATAACATTTAAAAAAAAAGATATCACTGACCAACCCATATGCCAGCCCTCTCCTCTAAGGTCTTTATCAAAAGGATTCATGCATATACTAAAAATGTGAGAAGGAAAAAAGCAGCCTTTTAGGTTGTCCAAATGCAAGCTTTCTCAGTTTCCATATAGGAGACTACAGAATGAGAAATACTGTGCACGTTCAAAGGATAGGATTTCCCACTGGTCTGGTGTGAGCCCCATTCCCACATTACAGAGGAAATGCTTTATAGTCAACCACAGCTTCAGAATCACACTAAAGTTAAAAAATTTAGTGAATACAGATTATTGCGTGTGTGTGTTATTTTGGGATTTCTTTTTTTTGTTGAAATGCTTGATATAATAATAGGAATTTTATGTATATTGACTGACTGATTACTAGGGGGGAGAGTATATGATTTGGTAGTGCAAAATAAAAGCTATCTAGATTTCTATTAGTTTGCAAAGTTCTTTGTTTAAAACGAATCTGCAAGATTCCTTGATAGATACAATTACAGAGGCTAGCCAAAGACATTTACCTGCCACGGAACACAACCTACACAACATCCATTAAAAAAAAATTATTCCAGACAATGGAATTCTTCAGGAACTCATGTTGTGAATCAAGCTGATTGTATCAAGCTCTGGATCATTAGAGGAAGTTGTCAATAAAATCCTTGCAACTCAGAAAAGATGGCCATGTTAATGCACACAGGAAAAATCAAGTGGATGAAGAATACATATTCCCAGATTGACATGCAATTGTATGACAAGTCCACTAACTTAACTGTTCAGTACACATTTTTGGACTGTATAACAGAGGTCATTTCATAGAGTGTGCTAAAAGTTGCCCTTCCTGGTTCTGGGACGTTTCTAGTTCTAGGACTTTTGAGACCTGTTTATGACCATGTTGTGACTCAGCTTTGAACAGACTGAACATTTTGCCACTATGTGAGAATGCTGAGTGGCATCTAAGTCCTCCTCTGCCCTATAATTATGGAAGGATTTGGGGGTGCTACGTGAATTAAAATAAGAAACAGCTTCCAGCTTAGTCTCTTGTTTCTATTCTTCAGATGACATGAAGTAACAATGAAATTTCCAGTGAATCATGGGTAATGCTGGTTCATCTTACCATAGCATCATGGTCACCTTTCTCTCATTCCAGCTACTACAAGCAATTCAGCTAGATGAACTAGCACCTTGCTTATGGTCCAGATGCCTTTTTCACTTTTCTGTTTGTTCTGTCCTAATGTAAAGGGAATGACTATCGACCCTGAAAAGGAAGCATCTATGCCCAGAGACAACCATGTGATTTCAAGAGGTTCCAAGGTCCTGGGATCCATTGCCTTAGAACTGAAATGCTGCAAAGGGTGGAGTCCTCAGCAATTACTCCAGTGGTCTTTGAGAAAAAGGCTATTAACAAGAGAAGTGCCCAAAACTTGGTCTTTGTATCAGCAGACCTATACGGTAAATTGCTTGTACAATGCAAAGCTGAGATGAAAATGTAAAATGTCTAATGAGTAATCCTGTAAATTGCTTGGTATTATAAGGACTAGGTAACAGACTCTCAAAATACATAACAATAGTTACTGTGTTAATTAATTAACATTAGGTTATTGAATCCTGTTTTGAGTTGTTCTGCTAATGCTCACTAGGAGGCTTTTGTGTTTAGGATTTCTTCTTTATACAGAAAAAAACCACCTATACCATCCACAGGATTTAGAATATGGTTGGATGTGCTCTTGCAGGTAGATTATATACAAAATGGACAGATATTCTCTGCTTGGTTCTGATCTAACATGTGAAGGTTTAGTGAAACTACTTCTATCTATCAGTGACTGGTACTGTGTAGTGACAAAGAGTCTTATGGTTGATTGAGGAGCCAGAACTGATGATTCATGAGTTGCTGAGTTAAAACTGAGTGAGCCAACATATGAATATAGTGTTATGATTTTTTGTGATTCCTTTTCCTTCCTAGCAGCAATGGAATTAAAATCGGCATAAGCTGCCAGGTGTGAAATAAGGCAATAATGCTTTTCCCATCCAGGTATAAGTGTCAGTAAGAACATGATGCCCACTGTTGCTTTCATGTTTATTTCTTCCTAATGTTAGGTGAATTAAAATTCCAACAGGAAAGTGGCCAGGTGACCAGGAGATTTCTTAGAGATCCCACTTTCAACCGTAGTTGAAAGAAGAATTAATTAGAGTGGTGGAAGCAAATGACAAAGAAAGAATCTACAAGCAAAGGTAAAGACAGTCCCTTGAGGATGGTGACATCTTCAAGGATCATGACTCCTTGAAAAAGAAAGAAATGCTGGCTATGGACTGTGGAATGGAACAAATCTGTTGAGTCCAACAGAAAGTTGAACCTAAGGAGAATTTTATTATAACTTGAATTAAAATTAAAGGACTTTGGTGGCCAGATATCCCTGGCAAAAGAGATCCAAAAACCCCATTGTCTTCACATGTTATTTGCAAATATGCTTAACTACCATTGTACTTTAAGTTTGAATCCACTCTTTCCAAAGACTTTGTATATGCAGTGTGAAAATTCATCCCTATATGAGTTGGGGTAGAGAAGTTTTTGAAGATACTGCTCTTAATATACCTCCTCAGTATGTTATTTTTCTAAAAGGTAATTGAATTTTATGGGCTGAATGATATTAGGGAACACAATTAATGGCGTCTCCTGAGTGATAATATTAGGAAACCATAACCCCAAGGGCTACCCCTAAAACTCTAAGGGGAATAGTAGATAGTCTTCCTCTGGGGCCCTGACCTGTTGACAAGAGTAAGCTAAAGGGAGTGAGCCCCAAAAAGACACTACATCTGATTCATATTATATGGTATGTTCCCAAATCTTAGTGCAGTTTTAAACTAATAAAGCTAAATGCTCGACATTTTGATCTCTACAAAAAAAAAAATCACATGATACAAAGGGTAATGAAAAGATATATGGTAGGCAACAATAGGTTGAAACATTAATTATGATAACCATAAAAAGTGTAAAATATGAAATCAAGGACATGTATGATTAGAAAACAAGAAAACCAAAATGCAAAAATGCATCAAGAGCAGGAGATAAGTGGAATCCTGTGCTGATTTCCACAAAATAATAAAAGATTAAAAATAAAACCAGTATGTTGTATAGACCATTTGTGAGGACATAGGCAAGAATGCAAGCAAGAATTGGACAGGATAAGAAATCATGGATAAGTTTTGGTCTGCAACACATCAGTGAGACCATTTATTCATCAAAGTCCATGTGGATGGATGTCTGATAACTATATGGAAATTTTCAAGTAAATTTAAAAAATTTAAAATTTAAAAAAATATATCCCATACTTGGGTATTATTATATTGCTGGTCAAGTGTGTGCTATACTTGTTCATAAAAGAAATTAATGAATAAAACATCTGGGAAAGAGAACCCCCAAACTTGTTTCATCATGTTCTTTTGGGTAGACTGCATGCAGAAAATCTCATATGTAAGACTTTACTCCAGGGAATCATTCTCATTCTTTTTAAAGACCCCAAAAGCCTTTCTTTAGAAACTCCAGATTACTTCAAAGAAGCATATTTCTTCAAAAATGTCCTAACCTCAAAGTTCTATTCAAGGCCATTCATCACAAGCACATCTTGAGCTTTGCAAAAACTTTCATGAGTTAAAAAAAAATTTTAAGACATAAACAAATAAAAGTCAAAATGTCAGAATCCATGGAATATCGTTTTATTCCTCAACCTCTGACTAGATAGAAATTTTAATTAACCACTAAAGAACAGAGTCAGTAATTACTTCAAAGGAAATAGACAGTATACCACTACAAAGTCCTGCTTCATTCTCAGGCAGAGCAAAAGAAAGAAAGATGTTTCATCAATTTTCTATAGTACTTAATAGTTACCAGAAAGACAAACTGCAGCCTGGTCCTGTCTGGCTGAACCTTGGACTCTGGAGTTTAGCAACCTGTGAAATGCTGCTGGCTGTTTTTAGAATGAACATAAAGTGTCCTGTTGAGAAAAAAAAATAACTTTACCTACTGGATCCAAAAAAAAATATCATGCATTACAATATAGATTGTGACCTCTCTAAGGCTAGCCTATGCAACACCAAATGGCCACTAGCTTTTTTTTTTAACCAAAACATTTTTTTTAAAGTACTTAATGGCTCAGAGAATCTGTCTGAAGATTAGATGTTAATTCATAGGCCACCTAGTTCAATTCATTTTTTTTTAAATGCTGCTCTGCATTGTTGAGCAGATGGTCATCCAGTCTTGGCTTCCAGATTTCCAGTGAGGAGAAAACCTACTCCCTAAGACAACCTGGCTTTGGGACAGCTCTAATGTAGGGAGGTTTCTTTGACACCAAGTCAAGTTTTGTCTCTACTGCCTCTAATCTGCACTCTGGGACTAAACATAACAAACCTAAACCATCTTCAAATTCTTGAATGCAGCTATCATGTGTCTCCATCTTCTTTCTGTTCTCTGACCTAAATACCTCCTTTTTCTTCAATTCAAACATCTTTTATAATGTGAACCTAGGGTTCCTCACTCTCCCAGTTGTTTTCCTGCAAATTCCAATTTAGTCTTGACTGAATCTTTACCCCCAAAATGCCAAAGCAAGTGCTTAGTTTAATCAGTTCCATACAAATAAATTTTCAACTCATTCTTTGGGATAAGGGGCAGGAGAGAAACAGTGTTCAACATGACATGGACAAAATCCTTTTGGTTGTTGTGGTGTCCGAATAGGTACAGTTTAAACCTGCTCTTCCTTGATGTCATGACTGAGAAACTGTGAGACTTTCCCATGTCCATGCCCTCTTTTTGTTTCTTACCTTGAGACTCATTATAAGTATGATCTTGAGCTGGAGCCTGTTGTTGAAAGTCCATGGAAAGGGTACTGCTGGAATTTCGGACCCAGTCAAAATGATCCCCACTGTGTACTTCAAACCAACCACAGCTGTCTATTTCAAAATCACATGTGGAAGCTGAAAAACAAGCACACATTTCATCCTGTGTTTCTCTCTGTATAAACTGGTCAAGTTTTCAATAGATGTGATTGACTGCTGTCGCTCCTTTTCCACCTGGAAATGAACCTTTTCTTACACATTAACAAGTCTTTTCTATTCCAATATACAAGGAGATAGTATTTGAAAAAAAAGAAACTAACCAAAAAAAAGTAGCATTGTACCTGACACATAATAGGAATTATATAAATGTTTATTCCCTTCCTGTTCTCTTCCCTAATTTCTCCCAGAACCAATATCTGGTCCAAAAAGTAAAGAGACAGCAAATACCCTCCTTTCCAGGGTATGTAGACACAGGAAGTGGGATAATCCCTGATACTATCCTATTATTACATGGGATATCAACTTGAGTTGATACTCTTAAAGTGATTTCTCTCTAAGAATGAACATTTTTATAGCCCTTTACATTTTTGGAAACATTTTACATCTATTAACATATCAAAGCCTCTTGATAATGTGAGGCAGGTACATGTATCATTTCACAAACTGTAAAATGGGGCTAAGAAATTTAAACCTAAGAATTATCATCAGAGCTGATATTTTAATCCAGGGGAAGCAGTAAATTTAGCAAGTAAATTGGTCTAAAGGAAAAAGAGAAGAATGCCCAGGATGGAGACCTGAGGGACATTCATGGTCAATGGGCTTGACCTGCATGAAGATCCAGCAAAGGCAGCAGTGAGGCAGGTAAGAACCACAAAAGAAAGGTTGGCAGGAAAACCCAGAAGAGAAGAATATCATGGATAAGAGAAGGACTGAGAGTATTAAAGTCTGCAGAAAGATCTACAAGAAGGATGAGGAAGGAAAAAGGCTCATTCAATTTTGCAATTAAAAGGTCACTGGAAACTTTGTAAAGATCGGTTTTCAGTTGAATGATGAGGTAAGAGGCCAGAAAGGTTAAGAAAAGAGTGAGAGGAAAGAAATTGCATTGATTGTATGTATACAGGCTTCTCAAGGAGTTGAGCCACAAAAGGAAGAGAGATACAGCATAATAGCAAGCATGATACACTTTATCAAGTGAGACTTTTTTGAGGATGGGAAAGCATGACCATATTTGTAGGCAGTATGGAAACAACTAGTAGAAAGGGAGAAATTGAAGCTTAATAAAAAGTAGAGATGATAAAAGGAAAAAGTACAGGAAGAGATGAGATGCAAGGTAACACCTGTGCACATAGAGGAACTTTGCCTTGGCAAGGAGCAGGGCCATTTTTTTTATATGAGATGACTCATAGTGGCCAAAGTACATGGTGGCAAGTGGCATATGATTAAAATGAGGAGAGAGGAAGATGAGGGAGCTCTCTGAGAATGACTTCATTTCTTTCATTGAAATATGAAGCAGAGTCCTCAGTTGAGAGGACAGTGGGTACAGGAGAGCCATGGGAGTTTTGAAGAGGGATGAAAAGGTTTGGAAAAGCTACTATGGTGAGTGAGATAGTGAGTCAATTAGGAAGATATGAAAGGATTGCCTTGTCGGAGTGAGGTCCTAACTGAGGTTATGTAACATAAATTTACAGTTGACACAATGGACATAGTTTCATGATTTTCTCAAACCTAGTTGAGTAGCTTGTAAGAGTGAAGGAACTCATAGATCCACTGAAGTCTTAAAATATAACATCATCAGTACAGACTGTCAATGAGCCACGTTTATTTGCATGCATTATCACCCTAACTCTGCAAAGTCCCTAAGTATAGTTCAGCACCTTATACACAATAGGCATAAATAAGTGCCCATTTAATGAATCATTCAAACAGTCCAATCAATCCATGGTCATAGGTCTTTGGTACCTAGCACATAGCAAGTATTAAAAAATACTTATCAACAGACTATATAGCATTATAGATGTAGAAAAATTAGACTGAATAAGTGATGAGCCCAAGACATACTTGAAAGTTGTTTTTTTTTTTAAGTAACTCATCTCAGACATATTTATTGTGGCTTTCTGTAAATAGTGTGGGGAGAGAGGCAGGAAATGAGATGACATAAAGGTCAAGCTATAGCCAGTTCACCAAAACACATTTTGTATAGAATGGAACAAGGCCTGGAATTAAATTCAAAGATTTGCCACTTAATAGCCACATGACTATAGTAAAATCACAGTGAACCTCTCTGAGCCCTAGTTTTCTCATATAATCCTTAGTTTTCTCTATTCCCATAAAATGGGTATAATAACACTCCTTACCTCATGGGGTTATGACACAAGTCCTCTCTAAACTATAAAATGGTACAGAAATTTGAACTTTTATGACAATTCTTTAAACTGAGATTGAAAGAAATCTCCAATGTGGTTATTCCATGAATTTCTGATTTTTTTTTCCTTTTGTTTTCTTTCTTCTTTCAATTTTCAATCTTGGGGAGGTTTTGAAAAAATAAAATATCTAGTGTGTGGCTTGGGGATTGGATTTATGATTCCATTCTTAAGGTAACTGAGTTGTCATCAACTCTTAATATTAATCCACTGTTCATCAAAAAGTAGCTGCTAGCTAAGTGCACTTCCTAAATTCTCTCAAGTGCATACAGAAATATATATGTGTATGTATATTTAATAAATCAAAAATTACCAAGAAACATAGCAAAGAACCAGAGGGAAAGACTCAAAAGCTGTAAACAATATGTGGAAGTGATTAATATTGAACATGCCAAAAGAGATACCTCTGTGTGATCCCCAAAATGTTTTGATCAAATGATAGACAATGAAAGGATGTTCATGAGGTAGGAAGTCAACTAAAATATTTATAATATTTATGAGAAAGAACTCATGTAAGAAATTAAAGGGCTATTGAGGAATAATAGAGGAACTTCAAATTTTCAGGAAAAAAAAAACAACTTCTACTTTAGGGGATTTGGGAAAAACCTGCCAGGAGCAATGATTGATTTACCATGGGGAGAAAATTAAAGAAATTCGAAAACAGATGGTTATATCAAGAAAAGAAAAATATTCTCTATTTCAACTAAATGGGTATGTGTCAAATCCTGTGTGACTGATGCTAAATTTAAAAGAGAGAAAATGTGGTGACACTAGTATTTGGATTATAGAAAAAGGGATTCATTAACTGTGCCCAAGACTTGCACGTAAATAGCATCAAGAACTTGGACATTTAATGTGTTCAGTTGATTTTCCATAAAGGTTAACTCTTTTCAGATAATTACTTTGTGTTTAATCTAAAATCAGGGAAGATTAACTCTACAGTGTTGAAATTTCATGTTAGAGTTTTTATATTTTATATTTGAAAAGGTCTTTATAATCAATTTGTTCATTTTCTTCAGTCATGATGCTGTTGTCACTCTGACAATCTAAAATTGATTGAGTACTTCACATATAACACTGTGAGTGTTTATTGTACAGTTTCTATAACAGGATGAAAACATTTCCTTAATCTTAAGGAGCTCACATTGTAACAGAGGAGAATAAAACCATTTCATTGCTTAGCCTCCTGCTTTATTTTTTCAGTCCTTTGTTAAATCTGTGGTCTCTTCAGCATGGACACTTCCTCCAATGGTGAAATTCATAGCCCATTTGCTATTGTCCATGTGCCCCCATAAATACTCTGCCAGGAGCCCGTTCATTGTGCTGGGGTCTTTCCTCTGTATTTCTTGATTTTTTTAAGGCACCATGGAATACATGAGTTCTCCATAAGTTGACCCTTTGCTTTCATTCCATGTCCCACCCTATCTACTGTTCTAACCACACATTGCTTCTCTTCTATTAGCTACTATATTTCCCCTGAGCAATTTTACATTGGTAATATTTTGTAGTCTACTCATAGCCATCTTACATTTGGGAAGATGCTCAGTGCTTTTAATGACCCCGAGGTTCTCTTTGAAGCAAGGCACCCTCTTTGTTTCTTTTTAGCAATAATCCTTGCCTGAAGATATTATATGACTGGGAACATGGAATACCATAGTTTAGAAACACTTCAAATTTCAGATGATCTGATTTCTTAAAGTGAACAATATAGAAATATATATGATTAGTGAAAGTATTATATTTGCAAGTCACTTCAAGCCTCAGTGCCCCAGGCATTGAACTACAAATTGCAGCATAAATACCATTCCACATGCTCATTGAAAGTTATCTATAATTGAGAATTCACAATTTTGAGTAATAACAACAACAATAATAATAAGTATAAAATAGGTTGTGCTACATTGAATTTGTGGATTTTAACCAACTAGAGCTCTGGTACTAATAGATGGATGGAAGAAAATAAAAAAGGAAGGAAGGAAGGAAGGAAAGGAAGGAAGGAAAGAAGGAAGGAAGGAAGGAAGGAAGGAAGGAAG
>NW_027185777.1:10731518-10740621 GCF_028583685.1 Petaurus breviceps papuanus | reverse complement strand
GGCAATGTAAAGAAAGAAAAAGGAACAGCCATTGTCCTCAAGGACCTTGGGCTGGGGAGTGAATGTGATACTATACAGGTACAGATAAATGAATACAAAGTAATTTAATGCAGAAGCAAGCATTAATAACTAGAGGAAATCAGAAAAAAATCTTTATGAGGAGACATTGGAGCTAAGGCATGAAAGAAAAAGAATTGTAAGAGGAAAAGGAGAAGAAGCTACAGTCAACTCTCCCCTGATTCTATTGTTTTGCTTTTTAAAGCAATCACAGGACAGGGCCAAGATGGTGGAATAAAGTCAGGAACTTGTTGAGCTCTTCTAAATTTACCTATAAACAATTTTAAAATAATACCTCAAAATGAATTCTGGAGTGGTAGCCCCAACGAAAGGATCGGATGAAACAATTTTCAAAGCCTAGGACCATTTCAAAGGTCAGCCAGAAAAGTTTGTCACATGGGAGTAAGAGTAGATAATAGTCCAGCAGAGTCTGTGCCCATACAGAGGCTGTCCCAGCCAGCAGAGCTTGGTAGGGACTAAATATGCCATGGCAGATTCCAGAACATTCCACAGATGGTCACAAGGTCAAATAACTGATCAGAAGGAGAATATAAGAGAACTTTGCTGAAATGGGGTGCAGGACTTTTTTGCATTGTCCATATGTGGTTCTGGGTCACACACCCAGGGTAAAAAGGAGCATTAGCACAAAAGAGAATGCAACTACAAGGGAGGGTCATACTTCCAGAAAATAAAAGAGAGTTCACTGGTGCTCACAGACCAGAGCATAAGCAAAGAGTGCAAAAATCATGCCACTCCTTAGATCATACCACCTTGGAAGAACTAAAAACATATAAGCCCCCAGAATTAGCTTTGAAAACAGCAGCATGAAAATACTAACACTTGAGACAGTGCCCTCTCTACCCAGGAAGTAAAGCCAACTTTAACATGAAATTAAAAGTTAAAAAATAGGCTGGGAAAACAAGCAAACAATAATAACAGCCACAAGAAACCTGACCATAGAAAGTTACTATGGTGACAGGGAAGATCAAAATGCAAACTCAGAAGAAAATAATTAAATCAAAGCAGCTACATGCAAAGCCTCAAAAGAAAATGTGAATGAGTCTTAAACCCTAGAAGTGTTCAAAAATGATTTTAAAAATCAAATAAGGGGGGGAAAAGAAAAAATATAAAATGAGAAATAAATGAGAGTAATGCAAGAAAATCATGGAAAAAAGAGTCAATAGCTTGGTAAAGAAGGCACAAAAAATGCAAAACACAAAAACACCTTAAAAAACAGAAAAAGTCAGATGGTAAAAGAGACACAAAAATCCACTGAAGAGAAGCACTCCTTATAAAGCAGAATTGATCAAATGGAAAAAGTAGCATAAAAATTCACAGAAAAGAACTCTTTAAAAGTAGAACTTGCCAAATGGGAAAGAGGGCACAGAAGCTTACAGAAGAAAATAATTCTTAAAAATTAGACTCTGGTAATTGGATGATAAAGACTCCATGAGACATAAAGAAACAACAAAACAAAATCAAAACAATGAAAAAAAAATAAGAAAAATGTGAACTATCTTATTGGATAAAAACAAGTGACCTGGAAAATGGATCAAGGAGAGATAATTTAAGAATTATTGAACTACCTGAAAGTCATGATTAAAAAAGAGCTGGGACGTCATATTTCAAGAAATTACCAAGGCAAACTGTCCTGCTATCCTATAGCCAGAGGATAAAATAGACATTGAAAGAAACAACTGATCACCTCCTGACAAATATTCCAAACTGAAAACTCTCCAAAATACTGTACAAAAATTCCAGAGCTACCAGATCAAAGAGGAAACATTACAAGCAGCCAAAAAGAAACAATTCAAATATGCACCCACAGTAAGGATAACACAAGGTTTAACAGTTTTTATATTAAAGGACTAGAGAACTTGGAATATGATACTATAGAGGGCAAAGGAAATAGGATTACAACCAAGAATCACCTACTCAGTGAAACCGAGTATAATAATTGAGGTGAAAAAATGATTGAAGATTTCCATGCATTCCTGCTAAAAAGGCCAAAGAACTGAATAGAAAATTTGATGCTCAAATACAAGACTCAAGAGAAGCATAAAACAGTAAACAGGAAAAAAGAAATTATAAGAGATTGAATAAGGTTAAACTTTTTATATTCCTATACAGGAAGATGATATTTGTAACTTCTAAGAACTTTAACATTATTAGGGCAGTTAGAAGGAGTGTATACAGACAAAAGGGAATGAGTGTGAATTCCTATGATAGGATACTATTCAAAATAATAAAATTAAACCAAAAATGGAATATACTGGGAGAAGGGAAAAGGCCAAGGCAGAATGGGATAAATTATTTCACACAAAAGAGCTTTTACAGTGGAGAAGATATAGGTGGGGTTGGGTGGCAGACAGCACTTGGACATTACTTTCATTGTAATTGGCTCAAAGAGGGAATAAGATGAACATTCAGTTGGGAACATAAATCTATCTTACCCTATAGGGAAGTAGGTGTGGAGGGTGGTAAGGAAAAGAGGGACTGATAGAAGGGAGGATAAAATTGGGTAGGCAGTGGTCAGAAGCAAAAAACTTTTGAAGTGGGACAGCGTGAAAGGAAGGACAGAGATAAGGATAGACGGAGGGGAGGGGTTGGAGAATCAGAATGGAGGAAATGCACAACTTATAATCATAATTGAGAATATGAATGGGATGAATTCACCCATAAAATGGAACTGGATGGCAGAGTAGACTAAAAACCAAAAACTTATAATGCGTTGTTTACATTAAATATACTTGAAACAGAGAGACACACACAGAGTAAAAATAAGGGTTTACTGCAGAATCTATTATGCTAAAGCTGAAATTTAAAAAAAAAAGCACGAGTTGAGACAAAGCAAAAACAAAAATAGATATAATTAAAAGGTAACCAAATGCAGGAAACATATGCATATACAGATCAAATGCAATAAAATTACATTCAGGAAAGGGCCATCAAAACATGTATTAAAGATTAATGGGAGCAGATGGCAGAGTAGAAACAGGACTTCTGTGGGGCTCCCACTTCCAAAATGACACAGAGAAGCTAACCTACTGCTGAAGACAGTCTGGCAGGCCAGCAGGAAGGGACCAGCACAGCACTCTGGGAGCCGAGCCCAGCCCAGTGCGAGCCTGAGGTTTTAGCCTCAAGGTGGCCACAACCAGCCACTGCTTAGAAGGACTTCAGATCACCAGCACCTGTGATGGTTTCTAGAATTATCAACCCTTATATGCTAAGGAAAAAGTGAGAAGTCAGTGTAGTGTGGACTTTGGGACCTGGAAGTTTGGGAGTGTGATCCAGCCTTTGCCCATGGGGCAGAGGTGTGGCAGACATCAAGTCACTGCCACGTGGCTGCTTCAGAGCTCCTGGTCTGAAGATTGTAGGGGGGACCAAGCACTTAACCCCAATTGGCCTACCTTCCCCCTTCCAAAAAGCAAAAAATATAATAACTAATAGTTTATTTTATTTATTTTTCATAAAACTAAACCCTAATTTTATTTATAATAATGGTTTTCTTTGGGTTTTATTAATATCTCCTTTTATTTTCTGGATTTCCAATTTGATGTTTAATTAGAGATTTTAAATTTGCTTTTTTCCCCCAGTTTTTGTTAGTTGCATGCCCAATTCACTACTAATCTGTTCTTTCTCAAAAAGAGGCTGTCTGGTGCCATGGCATCTGTACTCCCAACTACTGGGGAAACAAAGAATAATGCTAATGAATGACTCAGACTTGGGAGTTCTGAGCTATAGTGGGCTAAACCCATTGTTTTATTTTTCCACTAAGTTTTGCCTTAATATGATGAGCCCTGGTGGGGTAGGGGGCTAGAGGGAAGTGAGCACTAGCTTGCTTTGTAGGGGTGAATTATCCCAGGTCAATAATAGAGCAAATCAAAGTTACCATGAAGCTTTGATTGAGATCAGACCTGTGAGTAGCCCCAGCCCTTTCAGAGTGGGTGAGATAGATATTGTCTTTATTTTTTTTAAAGGGGGAGAAGGTGAGAGACTATCACTTCCTTTTTGCCTGTGAGCTAGTGTCTCATATAAAAGTAGAACCAAGATGAGAAATATTCTTGCGTTATCATTACCCTATGGGAGTGTAAGTGGGATCCTGTCATCATTTAACAAAAGGCCCTAAGGGATGCACAGCCCCTCTTTCTTTGCATAGATGAATTGGCTGGTGTCTGTGAAGTTTTTCTTGAGACATTTCTTACAGCAGAAGAATTTTAAAGATGTCTATGATGTTCTCTTCAGGGGATTGGTGATTAAATGAAATTTTTTTTGTACTATTATTTTTAAAAGTTGATTTGGAGGACACAGAACACTTATCAGGCTTTTTAAAAAATCTAAGTAGTGAGTTGAATGGGGATGGAATATGGGAAGAATACAATAAAACCATACATACCCAAGGACACAATAATAAATTACTCTGGAAATAGTTCAAAACTGTCTTTTTCAAGGCTTTCTTTTTCAGTAGAAAAATTTTTCTCAAGAATACTGATGTCTCAACTGAAAACAGGCTTATTGCCTTTTAAGGTTTCCTTTTGTAATTAGTAGAATATAAGGGGCAGATGGGGGGTGGGGGTGCAGGGAGTTGGAACACCAAAGTCTATTCCTTTGAAAGTACATATAAAACATTTTAAAATCTCCATTTTTAATGCAAAATCAAAGTTGAATGTGAAGGGAAAATGTTTCACCTTCTACAGGCTCATATCATCTATATAAGTAATTTGCATTCCAGGACTCCCTTCTTTATTTTCCCTTCCCCAAAATTCAAAAGAGAGAAGACCTTTAAAACATACTATAAAAAAGAGCTAGAAGTTTCTAAAGCAACTTACCTAAAGTAATAAAGGAGTTAGAGCTAAGGGAAGACTATAAACAGTATGCCCTGTTCTCATTCCTGTGTTATCAATTGAAGCTAGAGAAAGTCACAAAAGCATGCTGACTGGATTCACTACTGATTTATGTTACATCATCTCAATTGGATCTCTTCACTGCAACATTGAAATCTTTTCACACCTCCCTAATCACTCTCACTGATGACACTGACCATTCTATTTTTTTTCATCTTGTCTTGTCTTCCATGGCACCCTCTCTTCTTATCCTTTTACCTTGGCTCATACTTCATAGGGGGAAAAAAATTAAGACTATTTACTGAGAGTTCCCTTTTCTCCCCTTCTCTTCACTTACTCAGATGGATTCCCCTACTATCTTTCCCTTCCATCATCTCACAAGAAGAGGACGTTATTCCTTTTGCCATACCAAACCCTTCTACACATGTCCTTGATCTTATCCCTTCCTTTTTCTCCATCAGAATGCCTTCTCTATCATCCCAGTTTACTCTCTGATTATCAGTCTATCCTAATCTACTGGATCCTTCTCTGCTGCCTACAGATATGCCCATATCTTCCCCATCCTTAAAGTAAAAAAAATTCTTATGTGATGTTACCATTCCTATTAGCCATCTCATATCATTTCCTTCTTCATTAAATTCTTTGAAAAGGCAATCTATACTAACTCCTTCTACTTTCTCTGCTCTCATTTAATTATAAACCTTCTGCAATTTGGCTTCTGATTCCTTCAGTCAGCAGACCCTTTTTTTTTTTAAGCAATTGGGGTTAAGTAACTTGCTCAAGGTTACACGGCCAGGTGTTTCTGGGTGGGTGCTAAGTGTCTGAGCCCGGGATTCGATCTCCAGGTCTTCTCAACACTGGAGCCGGTGCTCTTACTTGCTGTGCTACCTGGCCACCCCAAGCAGACACTTTTCTGGCCAAAATCATCAATGATCTTTCTTAATTGCCAATCTGATGTCCTTTTCTCAATCCTTCTCAATCTCTCTGCAGACACTAACAATTGGCCTCTTCTGGATGTTCTTACCTTTTTTTTCACTTTTACTCTATTCTACTTAACTATTCAGTTCTCTTGATGGATTTTCATCTACAAAATATTTATAGTATAGCATAGTTAGCTAGCTAGCTATAGTAGTAGTAGTCGTAACAGAGGTAGTAGTAACAGTAGTAGTAGTAGCAGTAATAGTAACAGTAGTAGTAATAGTAGCAGTACTAGTAGTAGAAGTTGTAGCTAGCATTTATGTAGCACCTACTATGTGCCAGGCGCTATGTGAAGCACATTAGAAATATCTCATTTGCTCCTCACAAGCAGCTGTGAGGGAGATGCTATTATTATTCCCATTTTATAATTGAGGAAACTGAAGAAACAGAGGTTAAGTGACTTGCCTGGGGTTACAGTTAGGAAGCACCTGAGCTATATTTGAAATCAGGTCTTCCTGACTCCAGGTCCAATACTCTATCCACTGTACCACCTCACTGCCCCATAATGAAATAATTGGGGGAGGAAGGTGGCCTTGAAAGAACCCAGGAAGCAGAAATAAGTAGGGATATTTAATGTTTGATATCAGAGAGATGGTGGAGTTTATTGAGTCTGGAAATCACATGTTCAGACCCACTGTTTAGGAAAATCAATTTTGCGGCAAAGTTGGATAAATTTGCTAGGTGAGAGACAAGGCAAGGAGACTAATCAGGAGACTATTGAAATAATCGACCAACTCACAAGGAAGACAGTTAAGCTAGAGGAAAGCTACTTCTCTTTAAGATCTCTAACAGGTCACCGATGGGTTTATAAAACAGTACTTACTATATTTAAGAAATGAGCACTTGACAAATCCAAGACTGAAAAATACTAGGACAAAGAATCATTATTCAATTAAAAAAACTGTTGGAAAAAAATAGTTGTAATGTGATACTAAATTTATTCTCAGAATTATTAATGATAGTAATTATTCATAATGATGATGATAACAGCTAGTATTTATAAAATTATTTAAGGTTTGCAAAGCACTCTTATGTTCTCTTATTTGATTCTCATAACAACCCAGTGATACTTGGAATTTACATAAAAGGAAACTATAGGTGGAAGAAGTTAAATGATGTGCCCGAGGTTACACTTAGTGTCTGAATTCAGATCTTCACTCTAAGCCCAGTGCTATTTCACCCTATTAAGTTCAAATCCTCCACCCTATGTAAAGTCATCAATTAAGAGTCATCTCCTCTTTTGTTAATAATTCCATCCTATATTTTTTTTCTTTTCTCTGAATTTCTACATTATGTCCAGAACATTCCCTGGTACTTTGATATCTTTTCCATCTCACCTAGACCATAAGATCAAGATTGAACTAGGATAGAACCACAGAGTCATCCAATTGAGTCATCTCATTTTGAAGAAAAGGAAAAATAAATGACAGATATTGAGTAACTTACTAAAAATATTTTTAAAAGTGTCTCAGGTAGGATTCAAACACAGATCTTCATCCCACTTCTAGTGATCTACCATGCTCTTCTCTGAGGACAACAAATTTTTGTTCTAGCTCTCTATAAACCCTACAGCACTTAACACAATGCCTTATACCCAGAGAGTAATCAATCCATATTATAATCCTACACAATCAAATGTTACTTATATCCTTCATTTGAAACACTCTTGTTTTCCTGAGAGACATCTGTTGATAGAATGAAGATTAAATATTCAAAAAAGACTCTTTGAATGTTGAGTCTAAGAAACGTTGATATATGTTAAATTCCCATTGCTGTTTCACTAATATAATCATGCAAAAATTTTTTTTCTGGCAAATTCATTAAGTAAAATTAAATCAACTTGATGTTATGGAAGAAACTCTCCAGTTTGGTGGAGGGATAGAGAGATCATTGGACAATTAGGTGGTTCAATGGATAAATTACTGGGCCTAGAGTCAGGAAACCTGAGTTTAAATCTGGTCTCAAACACTTACTGAACATGTGACTCTGTATAAGTCATTTAATCTCTGTTTATCCTAATCCACTAGAGAAGGAAATGGCAAACTACTCTAGCATCATTACGAAGAAAACACCATGGGTGATATGATCCATGGGATCATAAAGAATCAGACATGACTGAACAACTAAGAGATGATGAGGTCCTTAATAAAAGTTTACTGGCCTTTAGAGAACATCTAGTGAAATTCATTCATTTTTAGGGCAGCTAGGTGGTGAAGTGGAGAGAGTGCAGAGCATAGAATCTGGAAGACTTGCATTCAAATCCAGCCTCAGACACTTACTAGCTTGTGACTCTGAGCAAATCACTTAATCTTGTTTGCCTTGGTTTCCTCCAGTGCAAAGATGAGGTGGAGAAGGAAATGTCAAATCACTGAAGAATCTTTGCCAAGAAAACCCCAAAGGGGGTCATGAAAAGTTGGGATGCCTAAAACAACTCAACAACAACAGCAATAACAACAAAAAAGAGAGATCATATTGGTCCTGGTGGCAAAGTTATAAAGGAAAAGAGAGAGAAATTGCTATTAAAACTTGATGAAGAATTCAATTGTTTTTTGCTGTGTCTTTCTCCTATACCCTAACATATACATTGGATCTCAGATACATGAAATAATATTATAATTTATGGAACTTTCTGAGTTACTTGTGAGCTTTCTCAAATATATCACTTAGAGTAAAAAAGGAACTAAGGGTATTTAAGTTTAATTATGTGAAAGTAAAATGATAGTAAAAAAAAATGACAAAATAATAACTGAGCTAGATCAATTATATACAGAAGACAGAAGAGCAATGAGAACTAAAGCTGAACAATCAGATAAGTACAATAATCCAGTGGATAATTTTTTTCCCAAAGCAAAAATTTTCTAGGAAACATTTAATGGTATTATTAGTGGAAAATTAAGGATTAGCCCAAACCTCTTCACTTTATTACCCAGTCTTCTAAGAAGAGCTTGGATAACAGAGACGACATACACTTTGGAGAGGAGATAGTATATTACTCTCTGTTTAAAGAAACAGGACTAAGGTAAAGCCTTTGTCCAAGAAGAAGGACATATATGGAGATGAATTTGATCCAAAGTAGCAGGCAGGGCTTTATCCACTTCTTCGTGGGTATTTGTTCTTGATATTTCTTGCTGTCTTCTTTTATGGTTGGTCTCCAGGCACAGTATTAGTTTGAAATCACTTCTCTCTCTCTCTCTCTCTCTCTCTCTCTCTCTCTCTCTCTCTCT
>NW_027185777.1:10709347-10726518 GCF_028583685.1 Petaurus breviceps papuanus | reverse complement strand
ATGTACCAATGAATCATGTCTTTGTACTATCCATCAAGACGCATATCATGGTTTCAAAAGCATACATTATTCATCCACTTGGTTTTCCCATGTGGATAGTTTGGGTTAATCATAGATCTCACTTTTGTGGTAGGGGAAAGGGCTCTGCAATTTTCCATATCTCAATGTAATCAGCACAATGTTACTTGCAAAAAAAAGTGCCTCTGCAACACCTCTCCATCCACAGGAATCCTCTTTCATTTGAACTCTGTCCTAAACATCCTCCTTGGTAGAGTTCTACACATTTGTCATCTATTTCCTATATGATTCTGTAATGTCTTAGTACATTTGATAATGATATCTCAATGCCATCTGAAAATAAGAGCAGCTAAAGGGCCTTACCATTTACAGAGACTCTCTCTTCCCTCTAGATTTCATTAAATACCCTCCCTGACAGTGGCAAATAAGTTTCTCAACATATGCCTAATGCCAAAATGCAAATCAAAACAACTCTGAGGTACCATATCACACTTATCAGATTGGCTACATGACAAAACAGGAAAATGATAAATGTTGAAGATGTGGGAAAATTGGAACACTAATGCATTGTTGGTGGAGTTGTAAACAGATTCAACCATTCTGGAGAGCAATTTGAAACTATGTCCAAAGGGTTATAAAACTGTGCATACTCTTTGATCCAGAAATACTACTTCTACTTCTGTATCAAAAAGCAGTAATACCAATTGGAAAAGGACCCCAGGTATACAAAAATATTTATAGCAGCTCTTTTTGTGGTGGCCAAGAATTGGAAATTGAGGGGATGTCCATCAACTGAGGAATGACTGAACAAGTTGTAGTATATGAATGTAATGGAATACTACTGTTCACTAAGAAATGATGAGTAGGCAGACTTCAGAAAAACCTGTAAAATCTTACATGAACTGATCCTGAGTGAAGTGAGCAGAGTCAGGAGAACATTGTACAGAGTAACAGCAGCATTGTGGGATGAACAACTTGAATAGACTTAGCTCTTCTCAGCAATGCAAGGATCTAAGACAACTCCAAAAGACCCATGATGGAAAATGCTGTCCACATCCAGAGAAAGAACTATGGAGTCTGAATGAAGATCGTAGTATATTATTTATGCTATTTTGTTGTTGTTGTTGTTTCTTCTTTCTCATGTTTTCTCCAATTGGTTCTAGTTCTTTATAATATGATTAATGTGAAAATATGTTTAATATGAATGTATATATGTGTGTGTGTGTGTGTGTGTGTGTGTGTGTGTGTATATATATATATATATATATATATAAAGTCTATAACATACTGTACACCATCTTGGGGAGGGAGAAGTGGAGGAAAGGAGAGAAAATTTAAAACTCAAAATCTTATATCTTATAGAAGTGAATGTTGAAAACCAAAAATAAATAAATTTAATTTAAAAAGGAATAAAACAAGATATGCCTCTTGCTTATTTTGTGTTTCTTGATATTAATAACCAGAAGATTATTAAACAAAGATATCTATCTCCATTGCCCATCCATCAAGGATCAATGTATGCTTTTTATGCATGCATGAAAGATACCTTCAGAGAGGAGTGCCATTAAATACGCATTTTACTTGACTAAAAAATAATTTAAACCCTAATAGCAAACAAAATCACACAATGGGAAATGCATAAAATATACAAACAAAAGACACCAATAAACATCACAATTTTTTTTAATTGAACACTATAAAGGTTAGGGGGCAGCTAATATAGTTAGATGGCACAGTATATAGAGGGCCAGGCCTACAGTCAGGAATACTTAGCTTCCTCAGTTCAGATCTGACCTCAGACACTTATTAGCTGTGTAACCCTGGGCAAGTCACTTAACCCTGTTTGCCTCAGTTTCCTCATCTATAAAATGAGAGAAGGAAATAGCAAACCACTCCAGTATATTTGCCAAGAAAACCCCAAAGGGAGTCATGGCAATTTGGCCATGACTGAAACAATTCAACAGCAACAAAATGAATGTTAAGCTGTTTTAATGTGTTGGTTAGGTTGGCTAATAACTGAGAGGAGGTAAGAAGTATGAATTGGGAAATAGAGTTGTTGTAAAAACACAGAATATCAATAAAATATCCTTTAAACAATTTCATACATCTGCACATTGATTTAGAGCTGGAAAGGAACTTGGAGATAATCTAATCCAACTGTTTCGTTTTACAGATAAAAATGTTGATGTCTCAAGGATATTAGTGGTTCGTCCACTGAGTAAATGACTTAAAAAAAATTTACAAAGGCAGGATATGAATTCACGTACTGAAATTATAAGTCTAGAAATCCTTACACTGCATGGTATTCTTCATAGTATTTGTATCATTAATCTCTATTGATTGAGAAAATCCAGCATGGGAAAAAATTATTATGCATACAGCAATGCTTTCACATCAATTGATACTTCACTTATCACCAAAGCTACATACCAAAGCTACATACATTTGGGAAATAGCAAGCATGTGTCTAAGAAATACTATTTGTTGAGTTTAAACGAGTGTTTACTTATCCATAATATAGTTCACATATGTTAGTGAAGTTCACTGTTTATTGAATGAAGATCAAAATGGTAATGCTTGATGCACTTATAGATTACCAAACCCTTAAAAAAAAGAAGAAAAAAATCCCAACAGGATTGTCAGGCCAGAAGAAGTGAGCAGCAGATCCAGAAAATCACCTTCCTTTTACTCTGGTATGCTAAACCTTCTCTCAGATTCATACAGTCAACCTCATCTCTTTGAAAAGATAAATGAAGGTCTCTGAGCACTTAAATAAATGCTTTAGAACACTGCTTCTTGACCAGAGTTTTCCATCTACAACTCAGCTTCGTTTTGATTCCATGCAATATCATACCCCACTCAGGATAAGCCAATCTGTAACCTGAAATCTCATCTCCATGCTGAATCCTTTTTTTTTTTTAATACTCAATACCTTTTCAACCTCTTCCCTCTGACTGGAGGGCTGAAGGGTAGTGTGCTAAAGTCCTATCCAAACCTTCCAGGTGTCCAGGATCTCAACTGTTCAAGTAACTCCATTAACTTCTTCACTTGATTTGACTCCTTGGATCAGGCCATTTGCAGGACATGCCCTGGTGTCCTCTGCCTCTTCTTGCTTCCCTTTCTGCATTCTTTTCTCCTGTTATGTTGTAAGCGCCTTCAGGGCATGGCCATTTTTCTTATTTACATTCCCTACACTTAGTGCAGTGCCTAGCAAATTATAAATGCTTAATAAATGTTTATGAATTGAATTGATTTTAACTTTTCTCTTTGATTATGAACTGTAGCGGCAAACACCCCAGCATACCCAGTGTGGCTGACAAAACAGGTTCTTAGATCTGCTTTTCTAAAGGAAAGCAACTCAAAATGGGTTAACAATTTTGCTTTAATCAATCAAACATAATTTACCTAGTTCAGGGGGAAAAGGTCAGCACTCTGAACTTCAGAGCAGACAGAAACATTTCAAGCAGACAGGCCTCCAACTGTCCAACCATTACATCCATACCGAATCACAGTTACCAGAGAGGGAAGCATCAACATCTGGGTTTTTCAAAGCCAGGGGGCTCTCGACAGCTGCCCAGAGTCTCATGTAGTCAAATCACACAACATTTCTCAAAGTGAGCCCCAAAACAAAGACTCACATCAGGGATTGTATAGCCTTCTCCCTGTCAGAGAATGTAATAACCCTCTTGACCCACTGCCCAATTATTACAAAGCACCAAGGTGTGGGAGTTCCTGAAAAATAAACCTCCCACCACAGGCTCCAGGTGCACTTAACTTAGGGGAAGGGAAGATCTTTAAAATTTACATTCCTATAACATGAACCTAACTTTCAATAAACATGAGCATTTTTATTATACATGGAAGAACAAAAAAAGGAAGAAGTCTTTGGCAGGTAAATAGCCAAATAAGGGACATCACTCATCTACCCCAGTGTTCAACCATATACACAAGTGTGAATTACTGATATGAAAGCTGTACTGCCCCAGAAGAAGAGAAATCTTCTCTTCAAAAGTAGAAACTTTAAAAGCACTGCGAAAGATTTAAAATAAATCTTACAATATTATAACAACCTTTTGACTAGTTTATCAATCACATTCTACAGTTTGTAGCAGCCAAAACAGAGAACACTACATAGAACTCAGTTGTGAGGTTACTACACTAGACCTGAATTCAAAAGATTTGAATTCAAATTCTGTGTCAGATATGTGTTAAGTGGGCAAGCCACTTAGCCTGTCTACCTCAGTTTCCTCATCTGTAAAATGTGAATGATAATAAGAGCACCTAGCTCTCAGGATCATTGTGAGAATCAAAAGAGATAAAATTTGTAAAATGTTTTGCAAGCCTTAAAGTTTTATGTAAATATAGTAGCTGTTGTTATTAATTGCAAACAATAGAAAGTAATTACCATTCATCAAAATGCTGGCAAACAAGCTGAGTGTATCAAGGTCAATCATTGAAGGTACATCTGTAATAGATCACTGTCCTTATATCTTTGCTCCTCTTCGATGGCTACCCTGATTTGCTTTAGATTGCTTCATATGTAGAGACTGAGCTGAGCATATGTAGGGGCTGTGACTACATTGCACTTCGTGGAAGACTGAATTCTTGTCATCCTCATTAACCACTCTTAATGACATTATAGGCACTTAGCATTAAGGAACAAAGTAAAAATGCATACAGATATTTGCAGGGTGAGTAGTTACTCATACCACATACCACAATGGGCTTCATCGGTTCCATTTGGGCAGTCAGGTGTAAAATCGCACACCTTGCTAGATAAAATACAGCTCGCATCTTCGCATGGCACAAACCCAACTTCACAACTGCTAGCCTGAGCAACAGTCTCTTCCCCTTCAGAAAATAAACACAATGCATAATTGTCATCAGAACATTTTTTAAAACTATGTTTACAATAAAGAAGGTCAGATTTTGAAAAAAATCCACAGTCTGAATTGGATTAAATTGGGTTGAGTTTTGTTTAGTCAAATCAGACTTCTTACTGGGACCAATACAATGGCAAGCAGAGCTTTTCCTAGGGGCGCTCTCTGTGATGAATAGGACCCAGGACTAGGACACAGGAAGACCTGAGTTCAAAATCTACCTGAGACACTTGCTAACTTTGTGACCCTGGATAAATCATTTCATCTCTCTGCATGATTTTCATCATCTGTAAAATGAGGTGATTAAATTTGATGTCCTCTTTCGTTTCTTCCCACCTCCAAATCTATGATAGATACTCTGGTCCTATGTTTGTGGTATTAGGGAAGGAGGGAATAACATTCCATGCCAAGAGCAGAGCAATTCTCTGCAGCAACCATCATCCCTGTGCCTCAATGCAAAGGCCTCTTCCTGGTCTCAGAGTCATCTTTGAGAAATGCGCCGTCCCTCTTCCAGTCATATGTACGTATAGCTGGGACCAGACAGGCCACTGCATGACAATGTCACCCTCCTCTGCCATCTAATTTTATTAATTTGCCAATATCTCTAGTTACTCAGATTGGAAATGGGCTTAATTAAATAGGCATAGATAGAAATCATCATAAAATCTTCCAAAGCTATTCATCACATGTGAACATATCATAATAAGCAAAGTGGCAACGAGTTCTGAGAGACTGTCATTTGTGGCTTTAAATTAAATGATCAGATGACTCTCTGAATTAATTTCTCTCTATGGACTTACAATCCACTACTGCAGAAAGACATATAGGCCCTGACTAAGCCCAGAAGAGAAGCAACAGAAAAATCAAGAACATGAAAATAATAGGTCTAAGAGGATGAGAGATTCTGGGATTGGGCACAGTGAATCATAAATGCTATGAATCATGGGACCACTTGTCTCCAGTGGAGATAAGTGAGGACTGACTTAGAGAAAGAAATCAATAGAGTAGGAAAGGGTCAAGAAATTGAGATCACATTGAAGGTGAAGGGAAGGATTAATATTAGAATCTTTGCAGAACTTAAGATAACAGAAGACCACAAATGTCAAGAAGGATAGTTAAGAAGACCAGAAAAGAAGACAAAACAAGATTGACAACTTTGATTTACTTTGTCCTTATATCAATATGGTCTTCAATTCTCTATGTACAAAATAATGTAACATATAAACCAAGTTCCAACCATTCTTTAGAGGTGTATATGTTTAAGCACCCTAACTAACATCAACCTTTTTTTTTTAACTACTACATAGACTCAAGCATTACAAGGGGAAAAAATTGACAATTTTTTGAACCCCTTTCAACTCCTACTCTAAAATATGAATTTCATTATATGCTTATTTGCACTGTCAAATTCATATTAGTAGGAAACAACTTTCACAGTACTGCCTGAAAGGGTGTGTAAAATTAAATTCTATTGTGGAATTATTTTCATTAAAGCAAAAATCCATAACCTTTTTGTGTCATGGACTCCTTTAGCAGTCTGGTGAAGATTATAGACTCTTTTTCAGACTAATATTTTTTAAATACATAAAGTAAAATATTAAGATTTCAAAAGAAACCAACTCTACTGAAATTTTTCCCGTCCAAGTTCTTCAACCTTCTGTAACTTATTCAAAGACCACTCCAGTGTCTGTGGACCTAGGGCAAGATCATCTGCCTTGACATAAGTCAAAAACTAGAAGGAAGGAAGGAAGGAAGGAAGGAAGGAAGGAAGGAAGGAAGGAAGGAAGGAAGGAAGGAAGGAAGGAAGGAAGGAGGGTAGGAACGAAGGTAGGAAGGAAGAAAGGAAGAAAGGAAGAAAGAAAGAAAGAAAGAAAGAAAGAAAGAAAGAAAGAAAGAAAGAAAGAAAGAAAGAAAGAAAGAAAGAAAGAAAGAAAGAAAGAAAGGAGGAAAGAAACAAAGATACAAAGAATGAGTAGGGAATGAAGGAATGAATGAATGAACAAAGAGAGAAATGAAGGAAGGTAGGGGAAAAGAAAACAAAGGAAGGATAAAGGAAGAAAAGGAAGGAGGAAGGAAGAAAAGAAAGAACATTTATTAAACAGTTATTACATGACAACTGTTTATAATGCTATTGTCAGCAAGTAGGTCCATGATTTTGCAAAGCATACTATGGTATATGTTTTCCCTCACTGAAATTATGTTATTATTTGAACAATAGAAGATTCAAATAAGTATAACAGTAACACATGTAATAATGTGATTTTCATGTGTTTTTTTCTTTACTGTTAAGTGGGCCTGAATGGTTGTAGTAACAGGAATAAAATACTTGCCTTTGCTTTTGATGTTTGTACTTGAAAGTGATTTGAGAGAAATGCCACAATCTGGAGTTATACTGATGTCATCTATGGCAACAGTGGCATTTTCTGAAAAAACAGTGGCTTGTAAAATGACCTGTAATGGTAAAGACACAAAATTGATCTTCCAAAAAATGTATTACTAGAAAATTCCCAGTAAGGGAAGTAAAAATCTTTTGTATCTGCTCAGTTTTTCAATTTCTGGAAATTGTTTTGGGAACCAAAGAAACCAAATCCCACATTTAGAAGGCCACAAATGTTTTGACAGCAACTTAGGTCACCTTCATAACTCATATAACCTTGTTTCAAATAAAAATGGCAACATTCATCACATCTGAAGGGATGGCTTCCCATTGGAACCATTAAGAGTGATATGCATTGTAAATGAGCTACTTCTGGTAATCAACTGTGGTGGTTTACAACTCGATTTAATTGAGGCATGAATTAATTTGTAATGGGCCTGCTGAAGGCACTGATACATTTCCATACAGGAATATGTAAATACATACATATATATCTGTGGATATACATACATAAACACACTTAGAAAGATATATAACACAAACACTAAGCCCAAAGCCACTCATTAATAAAATTCATATTCTAAAACAACCTTAAGCCATATATTTAAATGCAATTAAATCTAACACTCCTATCAATTACTAACATGATTTTTAACATATTATATATGTATATACTTTCTTTATAACTTCTGATATAATTTTGCAATCCTCTCAGATAAATGAGGATAGAGAGCCAACCGTAAAATCAGGAAGATCTGAATACAAGAGTCACATCTAATAATGGATATATGACCCTGGGAAAGTCACAACTTCTCAGAACTCTAAACAATTAACTATGCAGCAAAGGTGCTGACCTGCATTGGAAGAGGCAGTTTCCTCAACTGAGAGTTCCCTCCATACCAATGAAATCATGGGCGTAGTCCCTGTCCCTCAGTTAAAAAATAAAACAAACCAATGATAACAACAACAACAAAAAAAAATCAGGAGTAACCTCAAAAGCATTTCTGGAGAAGGACATGCATAAAATAGCCAGACCATGGCACAGTCAGAAAACTCATTTTAGATACCTTTGCTTCTGGTCCTATTTGCCAAGCCCCTGGGTCACTGTACTGAAATGTGTATCCATTGCAAAAACAAAACAAATCAGTTGCACATGAGTATCGCATTACTTTTTCACACTGACTTGGCTTAAATGAGTCCCTCTCACTACATGGAAAGCTATATCTTTGACATGGAGATGAAAATCTTCAAGCAAATCAAAGAGGAAGTTTCTATGTGATTAACTTTAACATTTTTTTCTTATTCAATGTGTAAGGATGTGCACAGGGAATAGCAGAGAAGGGTGAATCAATGAAAGCTATGGCCACTGATGGGTAATGAATCCCAAAAGGGAGAGCCTAAGCCAAAGCCATTCTCCAAGCTTTTAAAGGGAACATTGGTTAAAAAAAACACCAAAAAAAACAGGAACTAGAGTTCTGACAGAAAAGTCTCCACTCACCCTGGAAACAACTATTTCCGTCCTCCTATGATAAATGCTTGTACCAAGTCATTCCCATCAGATCACTTGATTATGAACATTTTATGATGCCCTAATTGCACAACTGTACCAATCCCAAGGTGCAAAGATCATAAGAAAGAGAAGAAACCCAATCCTAAATAGACTACTTACTCAAAGATGCAGACCCATTAAAAGGGTGCTGCTAGCAAAGCTGAGACTAGGGGAAGTAGATCCTCATATCCTTTATCCATGTTACTTGTGAGGGTTTCTCCACCCTTTCTTCCTCACACCCATCCTTCTTGTGGCCAGCAAACCATGTCACCCAAAATACCAGGTCTCCATATTCACCTGATATCCTCAGCTCATAACTAAACATTCCAGTAAAGTCTTTGCCTGTTGACTTTTGCTTTTCTTCAGATACACAGGCACTGTTTTCGAGGATGGAAAGAACACATTCTATTCAATGGACTGATACAGCCAGATTGTGACTCTGATTGTGACTGAGAGCAATATGACCCTCTTAGAATTTTTCAAGGGTCTTGATAATGCTTTTTTGAAAACCATCATTTATTTGCAACTGAATTATACCATTTACTCAGGTTTAAGTGACCTGGGTTTTTTTTAACAGTTTTTTTGCAAATTATCATCAACTCTTATTATCAAAGGAGAACTTTTTCACATTTTAGTTTATTTACAGGAAACCTTGTTTCCAAATTGTTAAAATTTGCCGCAAATAAACCATTACTCTACTCACTTGATTCTTTCCTTTGTCAACATCTCAAACTTCTTTTATTATTCTTTTCATGGAGCTTTCGGTTCATTATGCAAAGCCAAAAGCAATCATTTTCCCTGCTCTAGGGGAGGCTTGAAAGAGTAACAGCTCTATTCAAATTGGTGTTCTGCATCAATCTGGGAGGAACACTGTTTTATTCTCAGAATGGAAGCCAAGACTAATTGGAGCATTGGAGAATTTTTTGGCTCTCTTCAGTTGGGTCTTTACAATGCGGCAACATTACCTTCCTGGAGAAAATTGCTCAAAAGGTACAGATACTTATATTTCAATGTCAGCCTTCCAAATCCAAATAAAACATTGTAGAATTTATCCACACCTTTGTTCTTCTACACTAATACAGATAAATGCTATCTACTTAATTATAGTGCTTATGTCTTTAAACAAATGAAAAGAAATAAAAGAAATTCATCTCTTCCCTTCATCCTGCCTCCCCACTTGCGGAGAGGCTGTTGGATGGAGTAGACAGAAAACTGAAGAGCATTGACCAGAAAAAAAGAGTTGGGTTCTGGTCCTATTTCTGCCACACACAGATTGTGTGACCCTGGGCAAGGCTCTTAACCTTCTAGGAACACATGGAATTTTATAAGCCTAGAAGTAGCTAAGCAGACCCTAAGTTACATTGGTAGAGGGGTTCCCTTACCAGAATCTCCCTATATCAATAAAATTACATGTCTGCCTCTCAAAAAAAAAGATATGCCCTAAAGATTTTGGTGAAAGATTAATTCTCACCTTAAGGCATAAGAATATAAATGGATGGAGTGCTGGTCCTGGAGTTAGTAAAACTCATCCTCCTGAATTCAAATCTAGCCTCACACACTTAGTAGCTATGTGACTCTGGGCACATCATTTAATCCTGTTGGCCTCAGTTACTTCTCCATAAATTGATTTGGAGAAGGAAATGGAAAACCACACCAGGATCTTTGCCAAGAAAACCCCATATGGGGTCACAAAGAGTTGGACATGACTGAACAATAACCCAACTCTTAAATTTAATCAGTTGGACCAATCAGAATTATTGAGTTCAGGCTAAAGTCAGTACTTCTGATGGGAAATTAATCAATTGATCAATCAACAGATTTTCCAAAGAATAGGCTTTGAGAGTTTTAGAAAAGATGCCTTAACAAAAGGCACAATAGGAAAAAGGGAGAGTCTCCACTTTCAGAGATACAGAAAATAATTTAAGACTTTAAAAATTAAATCAATCTTAGATGGCCCAGATTCCCAAAATGAGTATTATATTTACATATATAAAGTTTAAAACTCCTGTTTGTTATTTTGCATTTTAAGAAGATGCCATGTTTACTTCATTTTTCATCTTTGGAAAATGGGCATTGATTTTCCAAATCTCAATAGGCTAAGTTAGCCTTTGGTTCTATCATAATTATTTAGACAGATTACTTTCATGAGAAAGGAAGGGAAAGGTAAGAGAGGAGAAGAGAAAGAAAAGAAAATAGGTAAAAAAAGGAGACTCTATGAGTAATAAGCAGAAAGGAAAGAAAATAGGAATAGAATGATCTCTTTGTAATTAGAAAAAAGGCCACTGGATTAGAGTGAATATTGCAGAAATGTTGCCTTACAAAACAAATTTTAATGAAGGCCCAGAATCAGATCACAACCAACTTCAGAAAGAATACCTTTTTACTCTTGCCCTATAAATCTTAACTTTCAGTGAAATTTTCAAATAATGTCAAGAAATTAATATTGATTATAATTATTGACTACAGTATATACTTGACACCTAGTATCAGTCATTATTGTAGATAATTAAATACAAGATCAAATTTATTATTTTATATGACATACATTATTCATAACAATAATAAATCTTCAAGGAACCTAGATCAATATGGCATCAGTGTGAGGCTCCAAAGATGTGTGCCTATGAAGCAGTGCAATATTCACAAGGGATTTATTTGGAAATGTTAAAGATTACAGATGGTCAATCAAGAAACATTCGAGTGCCTCCGATATGCCAGCTTCTGGGAAATACAGAACAACCCACGCCCTCAAGATTTTATAGTCTAATAGTATAGTGTTGCCTCATCATTAGGGTTGGTGACATGAGTTACAGAAAGAGAAATCATGGAATCTCTAATTTTGAGCTGGAGAGGGCCTGAGAAGACATCTAATCCAACCTCTTCCTTGAATGATAAGGAAATTGAGATGCCAACTGACTTGCTGGCCAAATAGACACGAAGGAACTGAGACAGGATTTAAATATAAGTCCTCCATTTCCTAATTCAGTATACTTTCCCTTGCTTCATATATATATGACATTATTACATTTTTCATAAGGGACATTGTTCTACCACATCACTCTTTTGTTGCTGGACCCTGCAAACAGTCTTTCCAGAAGCCATAACTTCAGTTACTAAACCTTAGAAATCACCCCCTCTGGCTATGTTAGCCTGATTATTATATGTAATAATATGAGACTATTATGTCTAACCAGCCACAGCCCCTGCCCATATTCCTGCATTGTTTGGTTACTTCTTACCTCTGAGAGTGATAATAAAATTAATAATACTATTTGTTCTGAACAAAGCACCTCAAATAACTTGTTTTATGGCTCCAATCACTAATCTTGTAATTTCCTAGACCAAAACATTCTTCTATAGCTCTAAATTGACTACATGTGTCATTGCACCCCTCCCCCCATTAAAATGGAAGCTTTTGGAAGATAGTACTAGATCTCTTCCATATTTGTATGCTCCCAAAGCTTAGCATTCCTTCACTTTTATATTTCAAGTATGGCAAATGAGAAATTTGAGCAGATCAGAATTTATAACTGAACTAGAAAATATCAATACTAATTACCTTAGAGCTTTTTTATAAAAATAAAATAATAAAAATACCTACAAATATGGTAAAATACAGAAGCTTATTTAACTCCATAATTGCTAGAATAAAGACAAAATACTTCAAAGATTACCCAGTATTTTTCCTTCTATAATAAGTTGAAGAAACCTGAAGTTTAGCCACTTCGTTTTCAGGACATTAGGAATGGTAGACTCTTGGAAATCATCAAATTGACTTTTAAATACTCATACCTTCAAGGATAGCCCATTAGCAACCAATTAGTGCCTCAGTCCTTTATAATTCCCAGACTAGATGAGGCTAACCTTAAAGCCTGACTTCCCATTAGTCTGCTATGACTAAGAATTGAGCATATTGATAAAATATAATAAACCAATATGCTAACATCTCATAGATTTTAGAGGTCAGAAAAGGTGAGTTCAGAAGGACATAAAACTTGCTCGCATCCAGGCACTAAAATACATTTAAATATCTGAAAACTTCAAAATAGTATAAATTCCTGGTATGTGCAACAGCTCTAAAATGACTTAAAACCAACATCGTAAGGAATTTATTTCTTAAATTTATTAGTGAAGTCACAACCTGGACTAGAGAAATCTCAGAGACATTCAGAGTGAACAGAAAAATTCAGATTAACCAGGAGCTATCTTCAGACTGGAGGACTCAGTAAACAAAGTCAATTCCAAGATCTTCAAAGAATTAAGAATGTCTTTACTTTTGAGACCAGATTTTCAGAACAAAATTGATTTTTGCTTCTGTTAGAAGATGATCAAAATTCTAGAATTGCCTCCCTCTTTGCTATTAATGAAAAGACTTCTAGAAAGACAGAAAATCTTTGACTTAGCAGAATTTTCCTTATATGATTATTTAGCTTCAGTTAAATCATATACCACATCATGATATGAGAATGACCCAAGGTTCTCCAAGGCTAAACCAACAGATTGAAAATTCTATCAGATCGTACACACAGCTTAAAAGGTTTTGAGTAGAAGCCCTGTCTGGTTTTTTTTTTTTTTGAAGCAGCTAGTCATATAATGGATAGATTTCAGGTCTTGTACTTAGGAAGCCCTGAATTTAAAACCAGCCTCAGACACTTACTAGCTAGTTGACCCTGGATAGGTCACTTAGGACTTTTGATCTAATATCAGCTCCCTCTCTCAACCCCTGTCATGTCCAACAATACTCCTTGTAGAAAATATAATGATTTTCTGAAATATTCTTCTGTCCCCCACTCGTCGTGACCTCGCCTTCAGCCTCTTTCCTATTATGTTCCTTGATACTAACATTTTGAAGGTACAATCTATTTCATTTTGTATCCCCAGCACCCACCACAATGTCTAGTAATAAATCCTCATTGAATAGCTAATGGATCCTCCCACCAGAACCCATGAAGGGAGGTCTTTTTTTTAAATAAATGAAAATAATCAGTTGGTCATATATATTAAACAGATTTCAACAATCTATGATTTTCCTTGTAAGGGTTCTTTATTTACTGAGGCAGATTGCACCTCTCTATGACTTAGTAGATATTATTCTTTCATAGAATTATCATAATCAAAAGATCCATCATCTTGATTTGGTGAGTCTTTTACAGCTTAGTCAGGTTGGTCCTTAGACAAGAATTATATAGTTCCTTATTTAAAGCTCCGGCCTTTCATACTTAGTAAGACTATTAGAGCTTTTGCTCCATTAATACAATCTTTGAGAACACCATCTCAAACTCATATGACATGAGGCACCAAAGGAGAACTCTCTTTAAATTCTGTCATTCCTGACTACAGTCTCTCTTTTCTCCAACTCATCTTTCACATCACTTCCAGATGAAGCTTCCCAATGCACAATCATGACTGTGTCACTCTCTTGTACAAAAATCTTCACTAGCTCTCCATTGATGTCCTATACTTTAATGTGACACATTGGAAGATCCTGTATAATAAAGTACAATAAAAAATGAATGGATGAGTGGATGGATGGAGAGATGGATGGATGAATGGGTGGGGGAAGTGGATGCTGTAATAAATTCCATTGACTCAAAGGAATCTGGCAATTAACATATATTACAACATCAAATAAACTACTTTGATGATATTTTTCCTGACTTACCTGAAAAGGTAGAAATGACTCTCCAGATGTAGAATAAACAGGGATATTGGCTTGTGTCCACTGAGATTTGGGAAGTTCTATCAGGTCACCTTGCTTCTGTAACTCACTACCAGCAGACGTCCTTGTAAAAACCGAGAGATGTGAATTCTGGGACAAATAATACCAAAACCGTACCTGTTGAAAAGATTTTAAGGGCATATGAAAAAGGTCATATTAACATATACCAATGATATTTTACATATTTTTAATTTTACAAAATAATGTTTATAACTTTAGCCTTCTTAATTTACTCTTCCTCAAGGAACAAGCATCACCCAGAGAAAGATGAGTAGAGAAGTTTTCATTCAATCAACTTATTAAGCAACTATTTTGTTCAAGGTGCTATGGGAGACATGAACATAAAATATGTGGTCCCTATTTGAGACTCTAGAATGACAAAAATATATTTGAATAGGTAAGAGGTACAGAAATAACTATGAAACAAGGTAGGTTATGGTACCTAGAAAGACCATGCCAAAGTAGACTATATAAGAATAGATTATCATAGAGTTCAGTGGATCATAGATGTAAAATTCAAAGGGGAGATCCCTTTAGATTAAAGCTAATCAAATCCAACCCCTACATTTTACAAATGAGCAAACTAAGATCCAGGGAGACTAAGTGACTTTCTCAAGGTCAAATAACTAGTAACTGATAGATAAATATTTTTGAACCCAGGTCCTCTTGTTCCAAATCCAACACTCTTTTTTTTTGCTTTTTGGGGGGGCAATTGGGGTTAAGTTACTTGCCCAAGGTCACACAGCTAGTTTTTGTGTTAAGTGTCTGAGGTCACATTTGAACTCAGGTCCTCCAGACTCCAGGGCCAGTGCTCTATTTGCTGCACCACTTAGCCACCCCTAAATCTAGCACTCTTTACACTACATCAAGCTGCCTTCCAGAAGTGAAGGGAGAATGGGTTATTCTCCATTGTAACAGTAGTCAAAAGTTAATTTAAGATATATTATTTGGGTCAAGCATTGTAGCCCACATCTAGAGTCCCTGCTACTAGGGAAGTTAAATCTGGTTGATCTCTTGAGCTCAGGAATTCTTAACAGAAGACTGACAAAATATGCATACTAGGCATGGCACCAATATGGTGAATCCTTGGAAAGGATGTGGATGGCAGGCCACTAGAGTGCCTTAAGAGGGATAAACCTAAGTTAGTAACAGCAGATCAAACCACCGATGCCGATCGGTAGTGGGATCTAGTCTGTAAATGGCCACTGCATTTCAAGACTGAAAAAATAGTTGAAAAGAGAAGGAAAATGATGAGGAAAAGGAGGAAGAAGAAAAGGAAAAGATCGATCTTGAAGGATGGGTAAGACTGAAATAGGCAGAGATATTGAGGGGATACATGCTAGATAAAGGAAATAGTGATGGAAAATTAATTACAGAAAATGTACATAGTCCAGAGTAGGATGAACCATAGAATTCAGTGGAGCCTCATATGAGAAAAGACTAGAGAAATGGGTTGCCTTGAGTCTTACTTTATCTGGTAGATAAGTGAGGGAAGTTATCAAAGGTTTATAAGCAAAGGACTAAAGTGGTCATAGAACCACCATATAAAGAATAACTGGACAGGGGTGTGAAACATGGATTTGGTGAATAGTAGAGTAGAGGGAGAAGAGTCTTTGGAGAAATACTTTGGAGGATACACCAATAATCCAGGAAAAAGCTTGTGAGAGCCTACTGCAGTGATGTGGTAACAAACAGTGGAAATGGAAAGGGATGATTATGGAGGTACACTCAATGGAAATATTGGGATAAAATTCAGTTTCACATACAGCAGGCTTAAAAAAGAGTCTGGGTAGAGCAAAGAGAAAGATAAAGGAGAAGGAAGAGTCAAGGTTGACTGACTTAATAGATTTTGAGCCCAAATAATTGGAAAGATTGAGGTTCTACTAACAGAAAAGGGGAACTCAAAATAAAGTGGAGGTTTGAGAGAGCTTGTGCTCAAAATATCAACAGGATAATCAGCTACCCAATTGGTCGGCATTAAATAATAGCTTATGTTTATAGAGGAATAGCCTGGCTCCATAGATAGGCAGCCTGCCTTGAAGATCTATGTTCCAGTCTTACCTCAGAAACGTGGCTGTGTGATCATGAGCAGGTCACATAATCTCTGAGCACCACAAGCAATTTTCGAAAAGTATGAATAGAAATATAGAGGCTGATTTACAGTGATAGAGAGTTCCCTTACCTGGGAATTCCCTACACAAGCGAAGTCATAGCTCCGGTACCTATCCCTTAAGTAGACGTAATCCTTTATAGTTAATAAAACACTTTTCTCCTTAAGAGCCCTGTAATGTTGGTTGTCCAAATACTATTGCACCTATTTCATAGGCACAGAAACTTCAGCTCAGGTGAGTGCTGTGACTTGCTCAAAACCACACAAGTAAAAATAATTGGCAGAATCAGGACTTGAAACCCAGGTATCCTGACTATGAGTCTGGGGTTTTACTCTCTCCAGCTCTCCAGCTGAAATTGCAGTGTCCTAGAGTCCAGGGGAAAAGTTAGAACTTGAGTTGGAGATTCCATAGTCATCCACATAATAGTGAGAGTTAGAGTCATACATAGCTAAGTGCATTAAAGGAAAGATGAGAGAGAGAGAGAGAGACAGAGAGAGAGAGAGAGACAGAGAGAGAG
>NW_027185777.1:10694752-10709247 GCF_028583685.1 Petaurus breviceps papuanus | reverse complement strand
AGACAGAGAGACAGAGAGAGACAGAGAGAGACAGAGACAGAGAGAGACAGAGACAGAGAGAGACAGAGACAGAGACAGAGAGAGACAGAGACAGAGAGACAGAGACAGAGAGACAGAGAGACAGAGAGACAGAGAGAGACAGAGAGAGACAGAGAGAGAGACAGGGAGAGAGAGAGAGACAGACAGAGAGACAGACAGAGACAGAGAGACAGAGAGAGAGGAGAGAGGAGACAACAGGACAGGACAGGACAGGAGAGGGAGAAACAGAGACTTTTGTAGAATATCTCTGTTGAAGAAGCAGGGAGAGAAAGAGGAGAAAATAAAAGGCAGAGGGGCCAGGGGAACAGGAGGAAAAGCAGAAGAGTTCAGGGTGGCAGAAGTAAAGGGGGTAAAAATAATAAGGGGGTTGGTCAGTAATGTTAAATACGGTACTGGAGGAGGATAAGAATTGAGAAATGTAATTGGTTTCTCTTCCTAAACACCAGCACTAGAGATGGAGAGAGCACAAGTACACTTACACAATACACAATACAGAGCACACTTTAGTGTATTACCAAGAGTATCTATAAATCTAAAAGAGGATGGTCATTTGCAGTATTACTCTACTCCTGAGAAGGTGGTCCAGAATTCTTCTTCCCTGGAAGCCTGTCATTTAGTTTCCTCGGCATGACTTTAAAGAATTTTATAGACTGTTTACAAGATAGCTGGAACTGGACAGCTATTTACCTCTATGAAACAAGTGTAGTGATTAAGTAAGCTGTTCCAACTTCATATTTCAAAAAGAAATTTTCAGTTATTAAATACACAGTATCCCAAAAGGCTTAAGATACTCTTAAGCTTTAATAAACTCAGAAGTAAAAATGCTACAAGCATTTTTAAAAGATATTTACTATTTTTAAAAGTTGGCTATTTTCTTATTAAAACTCAGCAATGCCTTGTTTCTTTAGCCAATTTTTGACCTCTGTAAAACTCATCAATTGCTATTCAGTGACTCAAAAAGATCATATTTGTAACTCTTGCTTTAAGAAAATCCAAAGAATGAAGCTTTGATGCATATACAACAGTTTCAACATAAATGCACAAGAAAAAGACTAATGGCAATAGATCAGGTGACAGAGGTAGCCAAACAAGAGGACCTCCCCTGCCAAACCAGTCTGAGAAAGTGGTATGCAGAAATTCCCCCCACACACACACACACACAAACAAAAATGTACAATGACAGGATGTCTTGTTAACTTCAAAATCAAAAACATTATAGAAAATATACATAATATACAAAAATAATACACTTAAATAAGTACTTAAATATAAAATAAAGTATATAAAATAAAAATAAAAGTACTTAAATAAGTACAAAAGAAATGTAGATACTTTTCAGGTGATATCTTTGTAATATTGCAGCATTGATACCTATGAAGTTGTTAAATCTTAACTGAATTAAGACTTCTGGCACACCCTGCATATTCACATTCATTTGTATGAATTGTAATTTGGTTGATTTTCACTTTCTTTGGTCTAGTTAGAACAGAACTTACAGGGTTTACTCCTTATATATTTGCAGCCCCTAGAGAGGTAAAGGAACTTAAATATTGAGGATAGCACATGGTATGCTGGAAAAAATGAAAGATTTGGGAGCAGCTAGGTGGCACAGTGAATAGAACAGGGCCCTCTCTAGTACTTCATCTTATATTAGAGTTTTTCTCTCAGTTTTCACATTAGCTGTGTATTTGTCATCAAATGAACACATGCCCTAGCTCTTTTGAATTGACCCAACTTTAAATGTTTTACTGCCAGTTTCAACCTTCATATTTGTGAAGAACTCAGAATAAGAATGGTTGTACCTTAATCAAAATATTATGGAAATGTTTAATTAGTATTCCCCAATGACAATTAAATTTTAGCTTGCTACTGTAAATTACAACATGTCCTGAGCTTGTTAATATGCAACAGCGAGTCAGGGAGAACATGAGTTCAAATCTGACCTCAGACACTTAACATTTACTACCTGTATGACATTGGGCAAGTCACTTAACCCAAATTGCTCTTTCTTCCCCCCTCCAAAATAACAAAAACAAAACCCCCCAAAAATGATAGATTTGGAGTCAGAGGGCCAGGCTATGAATCATGACTCAGAGTCACATTCAGTGTGACTTTGGCCAAGTTACTGAGCCTTTCTGGTCTTCAGTGTCCTTCTCATCTATAAAATGAACAGTTGGCTTTGATTATCTCTAAAGTCCCATCCAGCTCTAAATATAGGGTTCTATGACATGCACTAATAGTGGATAGATCACTCTTTCTGGAATCAGAAAAATCCCTCCATTCAAAACATACCCTGATGTTCACTAGCTATGTGACCTTGGACCAGTCCCTTATCCTCTCTGGAACTCAACTTCCTCTTCTGGAAAAATTACAAGAGGATGTCCAAGGTGCCTTCCACCCCTAGCTTTGATGTATTGACCTTACTGCTTTATTCTCCATGCAGAATGTAGCTCACTAAGAACAGATTAGCAGACATTCAAGATCCACCCAAAACTTGTTCATCCTTGCAGTGCCCCATAAAACATTAAGCACCACCTCTAAGAACACACAAACACTCCCTCACTCTAATGCTTTGCACATCTCCCTAATCTATCCCAGTACTAAAGACCATCTTCCTCATTCTACACTCATGTTATCAACAACAACCTATTATCACAGTAACAGCCCTTGTTTAGAGAAGACATTCAGAGAGACTTATATCTCTTTCTCCTCTTAAACTCTGCACTTTCTTACCAAGGTCTCTCATGCAAAGAACAGTTATCAGTTATAACACCACCTTAAATCTGGTAACTGATTACATGGTGAAGAAAAAGTTACAGGAGAGTTCATAGAGCAATATTCATTAGCTAGTACAAGATAGTGATCATACAGACCTAGCTTTAGTTCCAGAAGAGAACTTGGACCCCACCCTGTCCAACCTCTTCATTTTACTGTTAAGGAAATTGAGGGCAAGAGGGGTTAAGTGACTTTCCCAAAGTAACTTTTTATTTTTCTTCTTTCTAGTCTTCCTGCAACTTTACATCTGCCCATACTGTGCTGACATAACTTCAACATATTGAATTTTTAAAATTCATCTCATCTTCCCACAAAGAGATGACCACTAAAATTTAAAGTTGGAAAGGAACACAGAAGTGAAAAAAAGAAAGACTGTCAGGAATAGAACTCTTTTCTAAAAGCACAGAGGGGATCCATTTCAGGTGCCCTGGGTTTTCATATCCTTTTCCATTGTTTCCTTCATCCTTAAGCATCTATCCCTTTATTTTTGCAGCTTTGTTCTTTTCTCGGTCTCCTGTTAATAACCCTGCAGGAAACCAGTTCAGAGTCAATGAAAGCTGCCATTCTCAGACTTGTTCCCTTTTCTTAATGTTTCGGCTCAAGAGATAATATTAATTCACTTTAAAATATCATTTTAAAGTTCACAGAGTACCTGCTTTATTCCAAACCTGAGCAGTAGATTGGACAAGTAGCATTATCACCATGAAATACCCACAGCGGAATTGAAACTTAGGGATGGTAAGTCATCAAGCGCTGATAATACATGACCAAAGTCAAAATATGAAACCAGATCTCTTCTGGTCCAGGGCCCTCTCTAGTACTTCATCTTATATTAGAGTTTTTCTCTCAGTTTTCATATTAACTGTGTCTTTGTCACCAAATAAACACATACCCTAGCCCTTTTGAAGTGACCCAACTTTAAATATTTTACTGCCAGTTTCAACCTTCATATTTGTGAAGAACTCAGAATCAGAATGGTTGTGCCTTAATTAAAATATTGTGGAAAGATTAATTAGTATTCTCCAATGACAATTAAATTTTAGCTTCCTACTGTAAATTACAACATGTCCTGAGCTTGTTAATATGCAATAGCGAACACTATAAAATGAGTTATACAGGAGAAGTGCAAGCCCCACCTGGATCCTAAACTGTCAAGCTGTCATTCACTACATAACCATACTTTAATCATGTATTAGGAGCAAGTACCAATGGGATTCAGCCTGAATTGGCAAAGATTTTAGAATTTTTATTTAACTTTTCATTTCACAGGATTTGCATAAAAATTTGAAGGGAGTTACTTTTTTTCTTATTTTAGGGTTAATAAAATTCTTGTATTTCATGAAAAATATATCTTTTAAAAGAAAATACAAGTAATACAAGATTTTTTATTCTACTGAAAGATTCCACTTTAATATACAATGGTCTAATCATATACGCACTCATACACACACACACACACACACACACACACACACACACAGGATTTTCCCCCTACTAAATTGCAAGTTGCTTTTAGGCAAGTAATATCAACTACTTGATATCTGTGTGACTTTGGGCAAGTCAGTTAACTTCTCTGAACCTTAAGTTACTTTAGTTATAAAATGAAGGAAAGGCATCAGAAGATATGTGTGTATATATGTATATACATATATAAAAATCTATATGTATATATATATATATATACATAATTTTGAATATCCTTCCCAGATCTAAATCTATGAAATTTTGATCCAGTGTCTTGGTCACTTCTATGGCATTGTACATAGTAAATATTCAACAAATACAAAAAAAAAAATTTTTTTTTGGAGGGCAGTTGGGGTTAAGCAACTTGCCCAAGGTCACATGGCTAGTTTGTTGTGTGTTAAGTGTCTGAGGCAAGATTTGAACTCAGGTCCTCCTGACTCCAGGACCAGTGCTCTATTCACTGTGCCACCTAGCCACCCCCAAAAATACAAATTTAATGACCAAGTGAATGAATGCAGAAATCTGAGCCCAAATGGAAATGTAGTATAAATCCAAATGAACTATAGTCTTCCCAGCTACACATAGTCCTAGTCCCTTAAAATTTATTCTAAATAGAGTTTCCAGGGTAGCATTTCTCAATTACTATATTGTAAATTTCCCCAAATATATTTAGCCAAGACATACTAGGAACTAAAGTTTCAAAGTCCACAAGTATTCTTTTATTTCAAAAACATCTTTTCCAACTATTCTCTTCCCCACACTCTTTGCTTTAGTCAGATTAAAAATACATTTTAAAAAGATTTTACCAACTGTACAAGTCATGACAATCTACCCTTTAGGGCCTCCCTTGACCCTCTTGTCATGCCGCTTTTGTGCCCTGGTCCAAAACCCTATTCAAGTGAGACTCTTCCTATAAAGTATTTTATCTAAGTAAGACAAAGAGGGTAGAGCCAGAACGCCTCTGCCTTGTATCATCTCTATTCTCGCCCTCTTTACGCTCTCTGTGTGCTTTCTATAAGTACCCAGTCAAAATGAATGCAACAAAGATTGATTTATTCAGCACCTACTCAGTACCATGCACTTCAACCTTGATCATCCATTACATGGAAGACACCATGGTAGGTGCTGGGTGGCTAGGGGATGCGGTAGATAGAGTCCCAGGCCTAGAATCAAAAGACTCATCTTCCTGAGTTTGAATCTGGCTTCAAATACTTCCTAGCTATGTGACCCTGGGCAAGTCACTTAACCCTGTTTGTCTAAGCTCCTCCTCTGTAAAATGAGCCAGAGAAGGAAGTAACAAACTACTCCAGTATCTTTGCCAAGAAATTCCCAAATAGAGTCACAAAGAGCCATACACAACTGAAAAATGATTGCACACATATGCTAGCTGCTAATGTATGTATATGGTATCTATATCTATAGATCATCTCTACCCAAATGCTAACATATTTTTATAATTTCTTCTCTGAAAATGGTAATTTTCATTGAGGGAAAGATTATTCTTATCCCTATTTTAAATTCTATGGACCCCAAAGTCATTAGCTTTTTCCCTCACTAAGTCTGAGACAATAGTCCCCAATGTCATCTCTTCTAAAGGGAATGACTCTCTTTAACAATTTCCTAAAGAGAAGCAAGAGTTATAAAGACAAGCATCAGTTAAGAAATGTGATGCAAAATCAGAGCCAGAAACTACCTACCGAAGCCTAGCCTAAATGTCTAGGAGAGTCTCATGCGTGTGAGAACCCATTCACTGGACCCTCAACAATTATTTCAGGATGATAGCTCCAGCAAGCTAACTTAATGCTGTACCTGCTAATATGATTTCAAGGTGAATCAACTTATTTGGGAAAACTCCCTCATCTATAAAAGATAAAAGACTTCACTAAGACTACTTGGATACCAAGTCATTTAGCACCCAAAACTAGAAGCAGAATGGAACTTGCTTGGAGAGAGTTTTTGTCTTGTACCCCCAGTGCTTAGCGCAAATTCTTCTATGTATCCAGTGGTAAGGAATGAGGAGCAAGTGAGGATTTTTACTCAGGGCACTTTTCATCCAGGGGGTAAAGACGATAGATATACTCTTTCAACAGATACAAATAGTTTAATTTATAGTCTTAGTTAGTAAAATAATTCTCAAAAGAGAAAGCTACATGATGACATAGTTCCTCCCTGACTTTTCTCCTCCTCCCTCTGACCACTGAGGCCATATCCCAAATGAGCTCATCCCCTACTCTATCCAGGAGCAGGCTCCTGGTGTCCCAGGGCTTAGATCTCCCCACAAGAGGTGATGTTCTATGATCTCTCCTTCGTGAGGCTTTATGTCCAAAGGTGTCAGGTCTCTTCTCTGTCTCTGTCAACTGAATTTTTCTTACTTCTTACCCCAGACATGTTCTTGTGATGATTATCCTGGATATAAGAACTGTTAGTTCTAGGCTTTCATGCTGGGTAGGGGTGGAGATAAACAGGTATATAACTCCTACTATATACCAGGCAATATGCTAATAGTTTTTAAATCTGTGAGGTTATCAATGGGAATATTTCTTCCATATGTGCAGACTGTGTCCTATCTGTGTCCCCTTACTCTGGTGATGCTTATCCATATTTTCCCATAATTCCTCTACAGAAGTTCCACTAATATGCTAAAAGTTCTTCTCTTAAATCATATATTGTAGCATATTCCTGGAATACTTAGACTATTTGTTATCCTTCATACTGCCCATATAACCAGTTCATTTTCTCTTCTAATAATAAATTTTCTCATTGATGGCCTTTAAATCATGCCTTAAATATATACTTCAAGGGAAAGAGTATTGGATCTGGAGTCATAGAAACAAGGCTCAAATCTCAGGTTTTGTCATGTGTTACCAGTGTGACCTTGGGCAAATTGCTTAGCATCTCCGTCCTTTGCTTCTTCAATTGTAAAATGAAGGAATTGGACTAGATGTCCTCCTGTCTCCTTGCATCTCCAAATGTCTGATCCTACAAGTCTATAACCCTAAACCATGACCTACTCATGCCTATCATGGAAAGTTAGTATCCTTTGGGTATCCTACAAGTTTTACTCCTCAGAGCTCATAATGTTCCAATATTTGCAACCATATAACAGAACCAGAAGAATTTCTGCATTGCAAGTAAAATAACAACTTACTCATTGTTATAAAATCTTTAGAAGAATGAAATATACAAAGAAAAAAGGAGTCTGCCGAACAGATCATAACTTTACCATCACCAAATTTAGTGAAAGATGCAGAAAATGAATACAAGATGTCTTTGTGTTTATTGTTTGTGAATCACCAAAAAAGAATTTGATTTAGTGGGGGTTGGCGGGGGGGGGGGGAATGCAGCCTTAATAGTTTTCCACCAACAAGAAGTATATGTTAAGATGAGACACAATTCCTTGTCAAATGAAACCTTGAAAACAACTCTATCCAATGGCTCTCTGATTATTAATAGAAAAAAAAGGCATAAACCAAGAAGGTCTGTACTCAACAAAGATATAGTCATGGAAGATTTCTTGCAAAAATTCCAAATGGAAGAGAAATATCCTATAAATGGTGAAGTATTCCAGATGTTCCTGTTTGTGGATGATATACTGATTGGATTAAGTTCCAAAACATTAGAGAGCTGAGTCAGTGAGATGTATGATAATTCAAAACAAATCTGCTTAATAATTAATACAAGGAAAAGGAAATGGATACAAATTGCCTAAAATTAGACTATGCTATATAGTTAGATGGCCAGTCCACTGAGTTAGCATATGCAGAATGGTGAGTTGGACCCAGAATTAAACAGAAGGAAAAGAATAGACTAGATTGCATTTGGGATATGGCTCAGTGCTTTGAATGATCCAACGCTGCTCCTCAATACAATGAGTTGTCTTTTCAATACAATATTGCACATAATATACATACACGTAAACATACACACATGTATGTATGTACACATATATCACAATACATGTGCAAATATTATATATATATACATATATATAGTGTGTGTATATATCTATAGATCCAGCAATCTAAAACTCTCTAAAGTTTACAAAACAATAATGTAACCAATAAAATTTTATTAAGTAACTACTATGTGTCAGGCATTTTATATACATTGTCTCTTTACCAACTCATAACAATCCTGTTAGCACTTGGATAGATGGATAGATGGATGGATAGATGGATGGATGGATGGATGGATGGATGGATGGATGGATGGATGGATAGAGAGAGAGATAGATATGTTGAATTGAATGTAAACATTTCTGGCTACCCTAGAAGAAATGTACCCTAGGAAAACCTGTGAAAAGAAAATTTTTATTGATAACAAATATAAAATAATTCCTAGATTGACAGGATAAGTAGCAATACCAATATATAGAATTAAAGGTTTAAAGGGTCACATCTGACTAATGGGTGAGATAGTATTTGGTGGTGGTGGTGGTGGTGGCAGCGGTGGTGACAGTGGCGATGGGGGCGGCGGTACCAGTAGTAGTAATAGTAGTTAGTAGTAACACTAATAATAACTAACATTTATACAGTACTTACTATATGCCAGGCACTGTGCTAAACACTTTATAATTACTATCTCATTTATCCTCACTTCTTACAAAAGCTCTGGAAGTTAGATGCTATTATCATCCATATTTCATGGATTAAGAAATTGAGGTTAACTGGCTTGCCCAGGGTCACACAACTAGAAAGTGTCTAAGGCTAAGTTTGAACTCAGGTTTTCCTTACTCCAGGCCAAGCAGTCTATTCTCTGTACCACCTCGCTGAACCCAGTGCAGACTGTGCACATTTATAGTGAAGCAATATGTATGCTCAATCAATGGCTTGTTTGCCTTCTAACTGATAGAGTAAGACTATTTTAGTCCTATTAAAGCAGGGACTATTTGAATATGTTTATTATTTATGTAAAAGACAAAAATAGATTACAGACTGATAACTCCATCAGAGGACTGCAGAATAATCCCTTTCTCTCACCCAAGACCATCTCAGGTGAAGTCTCTATCTAGAAAGTTGGCAGATAACAAGCAAGGCTCCCCTAAGTTAGAAACAGCTGAGAATAAAGGGGGATTGATTACTGCCATTGCCCAGACTTTTCCATTTGAAGCTGTTTCCACACAGAACAAAGAAGTGTTGATTGTCCTTCAATCAAGGAGACTAAGTATCACCAAAGATACAAAGGACCTTTTTTTCACTTAAGTAACATCCATCAGAACTTTACAGAATTAAATGAATCCACTGAAATAAAGTTGTTTCAAGATTTCATGGTACACACACCAGAGTGCTTCACCTGACTTCTCTGACATCACTACCATTGGACCTGGTCTCCTTGAGTTTGGCAACTATATACAGTTTGCATTTATAAATGCATAAGTGTACATGCCAGTGGTCATCTCTCTTTCTGGGTGTGTCTTCATTTACATACTGGAATCAATGAAGCCTTTTACTTAAAAGATTTTTGCAGACTAATAATTTCAATCTACTTCCTCCCCAGACTTCATGTGGGCATGGTTGGATAAAAACCCAGTAGTGCAACAGAGGGGATGAGATTGTAGCTATAAAACCACAATCCAATCAGAAGAGATCCCAAATCACTGAATGTGTCATCCATCCAGTTCTGATAAATGATAAAGCAGTCTTGGCAGCAGAAGAAAACATAGGCTGATTCTGCAGGGGCTTAGTCAACCACCATACTGCATCCATTTGCTCCAACCTCTAGGGGCAGATGTATTGCCATGAAATCTCCTCTATTGATGGAGTTAATTAACACACAGGAGAATTTGCTTGGCCCTTCTCAGATTGTTTCTAGTGAAAACACAGCCTATTCCTCCAGCTCAAACCATTGTTTGAATTCAATTCACCCTTACACAACCACATAGCCTCCAATTAACCAAATAAAAAACAGCAAGCCCATATTGTTTTAAACTAGAAGTCAAGGCCTTTGGCAAGCCTTCCTTTTACTAACTATGAAATAGGGTAGGATGAAAAAAGTGACATTTGAAAAGTGATTCTAATTATTTCCATGCTTCATCAAAAGTATAATATTTTAGGCAGGTCATTTAAAACATCCTACTTCACTTATCAATTTTAAAGAATGTTTTCCCCATTATCTTTCAGATAAAATGAGCTGAGCTCTATGACCAACTCACTAAAAAGAAATTAATCAAAATGCTACTAATAAAGGCAGCTTGCTCCCATTTCCCAAGAGTTTTAAATACATTATATTGCTGTCACAGACCCTTGACCTTTGATGTGTTGCCAAGAACTTCAAGTGGTTTAATAATTTTTAAAAAAGCAGACCTATTATCATATTTTAGAGGGAAAAATCTGAAGTTTAAAATGTTTTGAATCTTTTAATTGTCTCCCTATTTTCAAAAAATGTTGAATATCTCCTTTTTCTCTTAAAGCAAAAACAACCAATTAGGTTGATGTGTACAAATCAGAAAATTCAGGAGACTTCATCTTATCTGAGACCATATATTTTAATTTGTGGATGAGGCAAAGAGTCCCTCAGATCATAAGATCTTAGACGTATTCTCCTTCTGCTTTCAAAGAATAAGCTTTATTAGTCCTAAGGCCACCAAAAAAATGTAAATAAGTAACCATTGAGAAAATCAGTAATATTTGGGATGCCAGCACTGTGCAAGTCATTGTCTGGAAGTTTGAGCAGCTAGCTGGTCCAGAGGATAGAGCACCCAGCCTGGAATCAAGAAGACCTGAGTAAATTTGACCTCAAACATTTATTAGCTGTGTGACCTTGGGCAAGTCACTTAGCCCTCTTTGCCTCAGTTTCCTCATATGTAAAATTATCTGGAGAAAGAAATGACAAATTACTTCAGTATCTTTGGCAAGAAAACACCAAATTGGGTCATGAAGAGTCAGGCATGACTGAAATGATTGAATAACAAAATTTGTAAGGTTAAAGTCTTCATTTCATCCTTTTCTCCCCAATTATTATTTTGTTTTCTTTTATAAAACTCTCCACCTTCATTAACCTTAATTGTGTTTCAGTGACATTATTTTTCACTTCGTCCCCTCCCTCAATATTTCTTACCCAGATCCTCTATTCTCTTCTTATTCCCACTCTGCTTCTTTCTAATCCTGCAGTACCCACTCTTTCTCTACTTTCTTCACCATTCAGGCACAACTCCCTGTGTTGCTGTCAGTTAGGTATCCTTCATAAAACCCATTTCTTCTTCTAAAAAAAGAATGGATTTTAAAGTAGTATAGTTCTGTATCCTACTGGATACAAATCCAAGGGAAAAACATCAGTCATTAAAATTGACTAAAATCGGTAAACCACTGCCATTGTGATTTTGAAAAATAATAGTGTGTCATTCCTATGATGTTATCCCATTCTACTGTAAACAGCATCCATGGCTATACAATTCTGCTTCTAATTATTATGACCCATTTAAATATGGCAAGCAGAATATTTAAATCTCCTCTAAAATATAGCCTAACTTTTTTTTAGTTCTAAGAATAACTTGCTAATTTTGCCAATAATCCATGATCTTAAAAAGCCCATGGTCAGGCTTTCTAATAGTCACCATATTCCATGGGTGAGAGCTCTGAATGTTTTCCTGGACATTACACTGATCAAACAGAAATGGGATTGACTCAGTTATAGTGCTAGATGAAAAGTAAACCAAGTTTTTATGGGGATAGTTCTTATCAGTGGCAATTCCTTCTAACTGAATCAAGCCGGCTTCCCTTTCTCTCTAACCACCCAGAGGCTCACTCAGAAAACCCAGATCAATTTTTCTATACAAATCTCCTCCAAGACCTTGTCCAGTCAGTAATGACTATCAGGATATTGGTACATTTGGAAGGTGGAGAGGTATCAACTACAGTATCAATTAACACCATTGCTAGGGCAGCTGACAAGGGCATTTCTGGGCAAGCTGACAACATATATCACCATATGTTAATACAGGGCATGTATCAAAATATCGTGATATATCTTGCTACATGATTGATCACATCAGCATTTCCGAAAAGTGTAGAAAGAGGCTGTTGTGGGGTGGTGGTGGAGTCAGACCATTCCATTATGTGCCAGCCAAAAATGCTTGACACAGTGATAAGGTATTTGGTGAGAGGTGCTACAAGGCAGTCTTTTCATGCCATGTCCAGCTGCCTGAGAAACGCTCAGGTTTTCACAATTGTATAAAAACCTTTCCCTTGACTCTCTTACTCCAACCAGCTTTTCTCCTATTCTTTTCAAACTTCTGTAAAAGTTTTCCACATCTTACTCCTTCTTCCCAACTGACTTCAAACCCACTGTCATACTGAAACTGCTTTCTCAAAAGTTGCCAATGATCTAATCAGAAAATGCAAAAAGTTTTTTTGATGTCCTCCTACACTTTCTTGATCTCTGTGTAGTATCTGCCATTGTTGGCTACTCCCTCTCTGCCTCTGACTTAGAAGACACTCCAATCTCCTGCTTTTCCTGTTACCTCTGTAATGGGCCTTTTCCCCACCATCGTTGGATGCTTTTTGCACTCCCTCATGGTGAAAGTTTATCAATGTTCTACACTTTGCTCTCATCTCTATGTGACCCTGGGCCAGTTATTTGACTTCTCTGCCTTAGTTTCCTCATCTATGAAATAGAGATAATAATAACACCTACCTCCCACAGTTGTGAGAATAAAATGATAAATCTGTAAAGTGCTTTGTAAACCTTACAGCACTATGTAACAGTACACCATGATTATTATCATTACTCTCTCCTTTGGAAGTCTCATGCAGTCCATTTCTATGTCTACTATATCTATGTATCATATGGTAGTCAAAGAAGCGATAGAAGAACAGGTCAAGGTCTCACTAAAGAACTTTAGAATCGCTTGTGAGACATGGAAGGCTCTGGCAGAGGACTGTCCAGCATGGCTGCCTGCATCAAAGAAACGTGGGATGTCCAAATTTAGAGCTATCCCCACTCCAAATACCATCTGTGCCCGACCTGTGGTAGAGCCTTCAGAGCTCATGTCACTGTGCCTTGACCCCAACACAATGAGGTCATTTTGGTCCTCTCTGAGAAGGAAGAACAACCAAACAACCAACATCTGTGTATCTGTGCGAATGACTACTCATTCTGAAATTCTAGCCCTGTTTAGTCTTACGAACTCCATAACTAAAACTCAGGTCCCTGTAAGGACATAGTCATTATGAATGCTGATTTCCTGATAACACTTTAAACTCAACATGACAAAAACTCATTATCTTTTTCCTTAAACGTGTTCTTCCTTCTAACTTCATTATTTCTATTAATGGTATTCTTTTTTTACTCACTCTCATTTTCATTACTCGGCTTTTGTTTACCTCACCTCCCAATACCTCTGGCATCTGTTTCCTCTTTAAAAACATTATTATTACTCCACTACAAGCAGAGTTCATCATTCCACCCCACCTGGACTAATGTATTTGCCTTCCTATAGATTTTTTTAAGCTCCACGTGTCCTTCTCCCACCCCCAACCCATGCTTCACAAAGCACCAAACTAAGCCTATTTTCAGAGGTATCCCTTGCCATCCCTCCGCCCAAAACTTTCCAGCATTTCCTATTGAGTCTTGAGAAAAATTTGTATTCTAGTACTTGGCATTCAAGTCCCTCTGTAATCTGGCCCCACTTGTCCAGCTTTAGCTTATTCATCTTGTTCCATATTCCTCACTCCAGCCACACTGGGTATCACCAACTTTCATTCCTAGGCCCTCACCTACTTACACATGCTAAAGTTCCCTACTTTTGTGTCTGCCTCATCCTCTTTGCTGCTCTTGGAATGCCTTCCTCCAACACTGTGCTGGTTGAATACCCCACTCATTCTTCTATTGCTTTATTTTGCTTTAATGTTGCTTTTTTTCTATGTGTCCGTCATTTTTCCACTTATGATATGCCTCACAAGCCAGCTTCAGCAGCCATCATTTCACTGAAATAATTCTCTTCTCAAAAATCAGATTTCTTCTCTGAGAAATGCTATTTCCTGTTTCCAGAACTACACAGAAAGTTTCCCAGGACAAGATAGAGAGAATACCCAATTTCATGTACACAGAGATCCTGAAGTCACAAGGCTCTGTGGCCTTTCCCCTTAAGGAGCCTATGAATCTCTTGATAAAAACTTGACCAAAGAACACAGAAGAGAATGGAGCCATCAGAAAACCAGCCTAATGAGTAGCGCACCTGCCCTGGAGTCAGGAGGACCTGAGTTCAAATTCAGCCTCAG
>NW_027185777.1:10667714-10694352 GCF_028583685.1 Petaurus breviceps papuanus | reverse complement strand
CTTCTGCACTATCACTTTATATTGGGTTCCCATTCATTTGCTTTGACCTACTTTTGTGCTTTCTTATTGACTCTATATTTAACATTACTGAGCGTCGCTGTGTGAAGGACATGATTTCTCAAAGGAGCCTTACACCATCAAGGCTGCATCAAAGAGTGTAATCAACTGTACATAGCTGCCACTCTGGCAAACCTAAGAAAAATAATATTATTATTATTATTGCTCTTAGTAATAATAGCTAATATTTATGTCACATTTTACATTTGCAAAGAACTTTACATTTATTAACTCATCATTCAAGGGATATAGTCCTTTTGACAAGAATGAATAAAATAGGGCAGCTAGGTGACACAGTGAGTAAAGTGCCAGCCCCAGAGTCAGGAGGACCCGAGTTTGGTTCCCGCCTCAGACACTTAACACCCCCACAAAAAACTAGCTCTGTAACCTTGGGCAAGTTACTTAACCCCAATTGTCCTCCAAATGGCAAAAAAAAAAGAACGAATAAAATAACAAATTTATTTAACTTACAGCTAGGTAGTGCAGTGGACAGAGTTCTGGGCTTGGTCAGGTATGCAAGACTTGAGTTCAAATCCAGCCTCATTCACTGACCAGACACTAGTAGTATGACCCTGGGCAGGTTACTTCACCTTTGTCTACCTCAGTTTATTTATAAAATGGGCACAGTAATATAACACTTATCTCATAGGGTTGTTGTGAAGATTAAATGTGATGATATTTTTAAAGAGCTCAGCCCAGCACCTGGCACATAGCAGGTGTTTAATAAATACTTGTTTCTTCCTCTTCCCTTCTTCCACTTGCTCTTCTGATGATTATCTCCTTCAATTCAGTCAATATGGTCCATTGCAATCCTGCCCCTGCCCTCTCATATCATATCAACATATCCTCATACCTACATTCTTTCTTACCAACATCATTAAGACCTGGAATAATGTAGTGCTAAGAACACTACAGATAATTATGTTCTCCCAATTCTTGCACTGCCTAGCTATGAGACCTTGGGCAAATTCCTTAACATCCTCAAATTGCTTAACATTCTCAAATTCTCTGGTTCCAAACCCTATCAAACAAGATAGGGCAGCAGAAAATGCCTTAGTCTGCTTATGCAAATTTTCTTTCAGTCTTCCTTTGCCAGTTAATCATTATGTTCCAAAAACAATTACAAAGAGCCCATTAATTTTTTAAGAAAAAATATTATTTCTCCTTCACTCACCATTTCAATCAAATTCCAATCATTGCCAAGCTATTGCCAATATACGGTAATACAAGGGCCCATTAATTTTATACCCTCAGCCTTGTTTTATTTAAGTTCCTACAAGGCAAACCTTCTGCAATGTGTACAGTATCCCAGAGAGTCAAGCTCTACAAATGATAACAGGCTTATTAACCACCTCATTTTGTATTTTCTAGTTCACTGACAACAAGGAACAAATGTGCATCAAGTCCCACCCAAAAATGATTAGCTCCAGACTGCCAGATGGCCTAATCCTCATCCCTCCTGGATGTTCCAAGGAAAAATGCCAAGTTTCCACCAGGCACCAACGGTGGTGATAGTTCTGTAGCTTTTAAATGAAGGCCTACATCTTGAGTACTGATTATTTACAGAACATGTGTGCATGTTGATGGCATGGGCTGTCCATACATCAAGCTTGAACAAACCTTACAAAATGATCCTAAAACCATGCACTTGGAAAACTAGCTTCAAAAAGATGCCCATGTTCCCTCAAAGTCCTTAAAAAGAAAGATCTAGCTCTATTGGCTTGCATATTGCTTGCTGTAGGGGAAAACGACCTAATTGCATAATGAAGGTTTTCTTTGAAGCAAAAGATGTTATTTTGCTTATCATTCTGCCCCTGTACAACTTTTTACAAAAAGTTGTATCTATTGTTCAGGAAGGACAACTATTACCAACATGTTCTGATTAGGATGACTGACCAGGAAAGCTAATTACCAGAAGCCCCTGGGTATGTTCATTTTTTACTAGAACTTTTATGCCAAAACAACATATATCACCATATGTTAATATAGGGCATGTATCAAAATATCATGATATATATATATATGATATATTAATATGCGGTGACATATATAAGCATGTGGTGATAAGTGATCTGTGTAAGTGTATGTATACATATGAATATGTATATGTTTAGACAATTTTAAATCAGGGAACATTTATCAAATTAATTCCAGTCCTCAAATATTGTCCCAGACAGCCAATAAAACCCTTGCTGCTTTCCCTCTAGAGAGTAAACACTGCAGCATTAACCAATTAACCCTATCTCAACTGTAAATAGGTCTAATCCTTCATTTTTCTAGTAGAAAGAAAAGGCAACAGGCAAGCACCTTCTCCAGAAAGGATTTAACAAAGTGTAGAAAGTTCACAGAAGCATGATTTTAGAGCAAGATTAAGGGGTCATTTTAGTCCAGCTCCTCTCTTTTACATTGACAAGAAAATTGACACCTAGAGAATTGACCATAACTACCAGGAAGGAAGGATTCCAAGTGGCATTGGAAGCCAGGTTCTCTGACTCCAGGGGCAGCTGGATGGTGAGGTGGATAGAGTGCCAGGCCTGGAATCAAAAGACTCATCTTCTGAGTTCAAATGTGGCCTCAGACACTAGCTGTGTGACCTTGGGAAAGTCATTTAGCCCTCTTTGCCTCAGTTTCCTCATCTGTAAAATGAACCTGAGAAGGAAGTGGCAAACCAATCCAGTATCTTTGCTGAGAAAACCCCAAATGGGGTCATGTAGAGTCGACATGACTGAAACACCTGAAAGACACCCACCACAGCCAGTGTACTTTTCCCAGCCTCCTTGGAAAGAAGACAGACTCTAGAGACCAAGGGTCTGGGTCTGAATCAGGCCTCTGGCACTTGCTCCCTTGCAGGACTTTAGGTGAAGTCTTCCCATCTTCGTGGGCATCCAATTTATCATCGGTAAAATGAAGACATTGGTTTACATGGCCTCTGACCACCTCTTTCATGCTCTAAATGTATGATTCCATGATTCTACTCTAGATCTGGGACCACCTATTTCCATGTCACTTACTGAAGCCTTCCTGAGCTAGGAGTGGAGGGAGAGGCAGAGGCACAGCTCCCATGATCCCATGGATATAGCAATAAAAGCAGGGCACAAGCAAGCAGAAGTTGGCAGTTAGGGATGGATTTCTCCTTCCTTATTGAGGGTCTTTAACCAAAGACACACTTGTTGGGAGTTATGTAGAGTAGAATTATCTCTAATTTAAAATTTAATCATCCAAAATTTAATCACCTTGTAGACTTTACCCCCCCCCCTTGTCTTATTCTTGGAAGTCTTTGCTTATTCTTAGAAGTAGCATTTCCTACAGGAGATAAAGATAGAAGGACTGTCATATGATAGAGATTTTCCTGTATCCCCTGTTAATATTATCCATTTCTAACCTGTCCTCCCCATGATCGTTTTCTTTCCTATTTTCCATGAAATCCCCTCAGTAGATCTGTAATCTTCTAGATGTCATTTGTCCTGAGAAATTCTGAGTTCCCTTCTCCTGAGGCAGGAAGAAGTCCATTGAGGTTTAACATCCTCTCAGAAAACAGGATCCCCTGAGCAACAAATTCCTGCAGATTACACCATTATCAGGTCCTCATCTCCTGTTACAAAATATGCTACTCCCTTTATGGATATGTTACTCAGTGGGAGCCCCTCCCACCACTGAGCTGAGTTAGTCCCTTTTTCTATTGTTCCACTTCCTTCCTTTTTCCCATTTTCCAGTGGTTCTTCCTGAGACATTCCAAAAGTTATTTTTTCTTCATTGTGTGCCATTGACTTGACCAGGGTATATCATACATCCACTCCTATAAAAATATGAAATATTTCATTTATATGTCATGTTTCCTTGGGAGGATGTGCTCATTTTCTCTGTATCAATTCAGATTTAGCACATGTGCTGCTAAAGCAAGCACTTAAGTATCTTTTTTTAATGCTAGTGGTTAAGCCCTGCATTTTGGTCCAATGTGGTAACAAATACATTAACCATTGTCAAGCATAAGTTGAAATTTAGTGACCTGAGAGAGGCAGCCTGGTGGAATGGAAATAATATTATACCTGTAATGGGAGGTGAGTCAGGATCACAGCTCTTCCACTAACAGCTTCTGCAACCACAGGCAACTTATTTTCCTTCTTTGTGGCTATTTCCTCAGCTTGAAATTGAGAGGCCTGGACTAGTTGAATTCTCAGACCTGTTCTAGTTCTAAATCTCTGATCCTATGATTTTAAATGAATTGCCATTAGAACACAATGGGTTAAAACTCTTTTTAAAATGTAATCTTACTGTTTCTCAGGGATCCTCTCTCAAAGAGGTCCCAAGGCATTTCTATTGACCTCTCATGTTTTACTATCAGCTTTGAGAGGAAAGATTAATAAACCCGTTTAAGTTGGTACCCTGGGTCACTGACATCTATGATGTCTCTTAAGATGCTTAGACTTCCAATGCTTATTTATGAAGAAAGAGAGGAATGGAAGAAGGGAGGGAAGGAGGAAGAGATTAAAGAAGGAAAGCAGGGAGGAAGGAGAGGAGGAAAGAAGGAAGAAAAACAGTAAGCGAAGAAAGAGAGAGGGAGGAAAGAAACAGTACCTACTATGAACCAGGCACTGTGCTAAGCACTTTATAATTTGATCCTAACAACAACTCTGGGAGGCAGGTGCTATTATCATCATCTATATTTTATTATATAATATCTATATTATAAATATATATATATATTATAACTGAGGGAAACAGAAGTTAAGTGACTTTTCCAGTGTCACACAGCTAATAGATGAAGGCTAGATTTGAACTCAAATCTTCCTGACTCTAGTCCCAGCACCCTATCTACTTTTCCACTGGCCTGTCTCCGCCTATTTGCAGTATAATAATAATAATAATAGCATTTATATCCAGTTTATGAAAGCACTTTAAACAATAAGTAGTGATCTTGGGCTATTTAAACATAGATTTACCAATGAGCTAAAACAGGAGAAGTTAAATAGATTTAGGTAGGAAAGAAGGAAGGGCTAGGCATGTTCTATCCTAGCCATGGCAATAGGAAAGAAAGGTCAAGAGGAAAGCATCCTGGGGAAATGGAATGGGAGAATGGAGGAAAATCCCATTTTACTTTGTTCCACATTGGATTCTGAAAGTAATCTCATTTGCGACCCCTATGATGCCCAATTGATCTCTAGCGGAGCCTGATGAATCCTTTCAACCTCTGAAGTCTGGGCAATGAGGTGTAAAGTGACAACTATTGATCTCTTGATGGTTTTCTTATTTTTACCACCTTGTGCCAAGTTAAGTGATGACAAGGAGAAGGAGAGGAAAGTTACTGAGCAGTAAATTAAATGTCCCCAAAGCTCTGGGGGTTGTTCTTATGCTAGAGAGCTCAGGAGTTTGTGGAACCTGGGAACTAGACGAGATAGTGTATCTGATTAGAGGTGATTATTTATTTGGCCAAAGTGAATGGGTCTCTGCCTCCTGGAATCCTTGGCTTCCTTCAACATTCAGCTCAACCTCCACCCTCCACATGAGACCATTCCTGGTCTCCCTAGTTGCTAGTTCCTCCCTCCAACTGTGCCCCCAATGTTGCCCCATATCTGTTTTATAAGTGTTCTTTATGTACCTAAATGAGGCACTAGCTGGCCTATGCACAGAGCAATGACTCTGGAAGTCAGGGAGACCTGAGTTCAAATCCTGATTCAGACACTTACTAGCTCTGTGACAGTAGACAAGTCATTCAATTGCTTTCTGCCTCAGTTTCTCATATGTAAAATGGAGAACCTACCTCAGGGTTGGTGAGAATAAAATAATATTTGTATAATACCTTGCAAAATTTAAAACACTATATAAATACTTTTATTTTATTAGTAGTAGTATTGGTATTACTATGTGTATATATGGTGTTTCCCCTCATAGAACATAACCTTGAAGGCATGGACTTTCACTTTTATCTTTGTATCCTACCGTGTTTCCCCGATAATAAGACCTATCCCGAAAATAAGCCCTCCCCTTACTGTGTAAGGTTCCTCTAAAATAAGCCCTCCCCCCAAAATAAGCCCTATTGAGATTGCTACTGTAGTGAAGGTGATCCCCTGTGCTACACGCTACATTACGGTACCCTCTGTATGCACTGTCCCCCCCCCCCGTGGAACGCACGCCGCGCTCCCAGCTGCACCCCATAAGAGCTGCAGCAGGGAGCGCGTCATCCTGTTCTTCCCCAGTGATTTGCTTATTGAATAAAGGTACATTTTTTTGTTCACATTTACCTCTTTATTAAAATTGCTGTCAATGTTCATTAAAATAAGCCCTCCCCTGAAAATAAGCCCTCTGGTGTTTTTCTGTCCAAAAAAATAATAAGACAGTGTCTTATTATCGGGGAAACACAGTAGTACATAGCACCATGTTAGGCATATAATAGAGCTTAAAAAATGTTCACTGACTGATGAAAAAATTAAAAATTTATGCAATTCACATTAGTCTAGCAAAATTCTGTCTTAACAATTGTTTTGCCCCACCTAACACACACACACACACACACACACACACACACACACACACAAGGTAAAATTACTGGTTGTTCAACTGAACTAACTGTATCATTTTATTGTTATGGCATTATATACATATTTTAAATTACTGAATGAACAGAAAAGGAGAAAATAGTTAAAGACCACAATGATTAGTGTTACAAATACCAATTTTCAGTGTCTAAAAAGAGGTTTCTATTTTTTTTTTTTTTGCTTTTTCTTTTGCTTTCAAATGCAGGGCAATTGAGGTTAAGTGACTTGCCAAAGGTGACACAGCTAGTAAGTGTTAAGTGTCTGAGGTCAGATTTTAACTCAGGTCCTCCTGATTCCAGGGCCAACATTCTATTCATTGCACCACCTAGCCATCCCAGATTGTCTATTTTTTGACAAAAGATATTCAGGAATGGCAGGATAGGTGGGGCTAATTCCTTTTTGACATGATAACAAAACCTTGTTCTACTATTCACTATCTTAGTCTTTTTAGGGTGAGTTGTAATCTCTTGGAGTCTCAGTCTCTTTCATGTGTAAAGTGGAATAATATTACACTTGCATTATCTAACCCACTGAATTCTTATGAGGATCAAATGAAATGAAAATATTTTGTAAAAATACAAAGCACTGTGTAAACATAAGGCAATGACCTAAATGTGTCAGAGGCTTCAATTTCAAAGTAATGGACTGGTAGTAGGGATTGAGAAGACGTGGTACCTGGCAGGGAGCAGAGGCAGGATGTAACACAGTAAGGAAAGGACCACCAAGAAGGGACACAGCAGGGTGTGGGCCTGCGCCAAAATAAATGAATGACCCTGAAAAAAAAAAAGAAAGTGGCATTAGATATACTTACAACTATAACATTACCCACTTAGTATCAGCAATTCTTGTCTCTAGCATTAAATCCTCCCAAATATTCAATTTATCTTATTATTCAGATATGACAACATTATATTTCTTTTTTTTATGCAGCATCTTTTCAAATAACCAAAAATTCTTTCTTTAAATTTTATTTTATTAATAATACTTAGTATTTTGACATGAATCAAGTCTAATTGATTTTTTAAAAATGAGTTTCTTTTTTGGAACCCCTAAAGAATGTTTTCCGCTGACAATTGCTAATGTAAATAGACTCTGAAATCAAAATTAAATTAAGTGTCTAAGCTCACTGTTATGTATTCAACTTGCCCTTATGAAATTCCCATGAGAGCTTTATTTTTTAAACATCTTCACAAAGTTCTGAATGGTATGAACCAATGAAATAAGCTCCCTTTCTCCTGGGGCCTGCCAGCTTGACATTGTTGTCTATGCTAGTGGGGATGAAAGCTTAATTAAAGATCTAATCTGAACTTTGGCAAAATAACTGCCTCGGGATTCTGACTATAGCAGATGCACTGAAGGCAAAGGTAGCAGAGGATAACATCTTATATCATCTCCAACCTTAACATACTTTGGCTGCTGTCAGGGTTAGCATCACTGAATAGTGAAAACTTACAAGGAAGCTTCCTCTGCAAAACAACATCAAAGGCTTGAACCTGCCCCCTGATAAATACACGTTGATGTGCAACTTGGCAAGTCGGCCATTGTGACGGACAAGAGCGTGTTCTGAATGCCATTTTCATAGACATGTGTCAATTCAATTGCATGGAAGGAAAGGGAATTCAGAGCTAAATGTCAAGTTATATTTGATATACACTGCTACAGAATGAACTAACCAGCTTGCAATGGGAATCAGCAACACTAGAATCTAGCTACACTAGAGAATACTGGGTAAAAACTTAAAGTACCCTTCAAAATCTAAAAACCAAGAGAAGTTATTTAACTAGGGAAGAAGGGTAAAAGTTGATGGGGTGGGAGGAAGATGAGAATTCCAAGGTCCATATCTAGGAATAATGGAAACTGTATTGAGACAAATCAATCTCATGTCTTAAATCTCAAATAAATAAAATGAAGAAAATCAATTAAGTATTTAATAATCTCTGACTAGATGCCAACCTACTGTGCTAATTGCTGCCTTTGCCCTTGAGAAGCTTATATTCTAAAACAAAGACTGCTAGGCAATCTAAAGGGAAACACACCAGGCTCCCAAGTAGAGAGAATTGAGTTCAAACACCACCTTAGACAATAGCAAGGACTCTGGACAAATCATTTCATCTCACTTTGCCTTTCACCATGTGCAAAATGAAGAGGTTTGTTCTGATGGCCTCAATAGTTCCTATGACCCTATATACATAATATATGTAACTGTGTAATATATGTAATTATGTATCTTACCCATACCCAATCATTCTTAATCACCATTGTCCATTCTTTGGCTTTAAATCTAACAGGTTTTTTTTTTTTACTTTATGGTTTTCATAGTTATATAATTATATGTAGTTATGTACAGTATCCAGAATGGCCCTTTCTAATTCTAAGACTCCATGAAATGCTAAACTTGGATATATAAAAATGGTGGGTTGGATGACATTTCCAAAGAATCACCTACTTGAGCAATTTAAAACTACAGCAAAAATTGGACATTAAACTTTTATGAGAACACAAATCAACAAAGAGGAATCCCCAAGGAATGAAAAGCATATCCTTGGCACCCCTCCCCCCACGATTTGACCTCTAAACATTTCTTCCTGTCATTCAAAGCAAAAAAGAGATGTCATCTCCTATCTAGACATTTTTGTAATGTCCCTAGTTGCTGACACTACTTCTTGAAATGATCATTTCCCACAAATTCGACAGTTACTTATATGCATACATGCTACATCACTCAGTAAGGTGCAGGTTCCTTGAGGACAAGAATCATTCCATTTTTCTCCTTGAATAAGGAATCAAGGAAAGTAGAGGTAGAGAGTTTCCTAATTCAGAAGTTCCTTATACCATGGAGATCACAGGTCCATTCCCTAATCTTAGTATATCCTGGGCACATAGCACTGTGTCTTATGAAAGAGACAGAGACAGAGACACAGAGAGACAGAGAGTTAGCCTTAGGAAACATTAACTTGAATTGACTTGCTGGTGGAACTGCCATCACCAGCCTTCCCCAAAGGTATTTGTTAGGTTTTCCCCTTTCCGTCATTTTTCTCCTCTGTCTCGTCTTTCCTTACCCCTTCATTCTCTCCATTTCTTCTTTTTACTCGCTTGCTGGAAAGTCTGCAGATGGCAGTCCATCAGACTTCTTAAAAGTGTTTTCTATGGGCCAGACACTGTGCCCATAAATACTGGGAATGCATAGAAAAGCAAAAAGGTGGACCCTGGACTTGGGGGGATGACATTCTAATAGGAGAGAGAACACAAACAACTATACACGCGTGAGATCAATGGCGGGAGTCCAAAAGAGAAGGCAAAGGGAGATAGCAAATCCACCAATTATCCCTAGCACCAAAGGGTTTGTAAGATCTAGTTCACACATATTCCTTGGCCGCTTTAAGAAGTCAAGCCTTCTCTTTTTTCTGATCTTCAAAAGTTAGGTCTGGACATGGGTCCCCAAGCTCATGAGCTCAGCTTTACTTTTTTTTTCTTTTTTTTTTTTTAATATATTTTTAAGCAATCGGGGTTAAGTAACTTGCTCAAGGTTACACAGCCAGTTATTTCTGGGTGTGGTGCTGAGTGTCTGAGCCCGGGATTCGATCTCCAGGTCTTCTCAACACTGGAGCCGGTGCTCTTACTTGCTGTGCTACCTGGCCGCCCCTCAGCTTTACTTTTATAAATTATTTATACTATACAATAGAAAGAGGGTCTGGCAATACAAAATTTATCACAGATGACTTACTGGGATAAATTCTACACAGACTGCCATCATTAGGAAAGGCCTAAAAGCAGCAATATGTTCCATGTAAGGTTTGATCCACAATGTGGGCTTGCGAAGTACTATTATTTCAGTTTGAATGGAATATTGTCATTCCCTTACCCAAATTTTCAGTGCCTCCCGTTTGCTTATTGCATAAAATATAAAACCCTACATCTAAGAATTGAAAACTTTTCACAATATGGTTTCAGCCTACCTTTCCAAATTAACTTCACATTACCCTCTTTCATATGCTCCATTTTCCAGCCACTTGGCATTTCCCAGGGTACCCAAATGTTTGTGTTTGTTCCTTTCCATGTTATTTTATTTTACATGTCTTCTCTCTCTGTCTCTCTGTCTCTGTCTCTCTGTCTCTGTCTCTGTCTCTGTCTGTCTGTCTGTCTCTCTCTCTCTCTCTCTCTCTCTCTCTCTCTCTGTCTCTCTCTCTCTCTGTCTCTCTCTCTCTCTCTTTATTTCTCTCTCTTTCTCTCCCCTCTCTGTCTCTCTCTTTTGATAGACAGAGACAGACAGATCAGACAGAAAGATAGATAGATAGATAGATAGATAGATAGATAGATAGAATGAATGAATGAAGTACCTAGTTATTTGCATCTTGTCTTTCCCCTTTAGAATATGAGTTTCTGACAGGGCAGGAACTCTTTTTGCCTTTCTTTGTATTTGCAGGATGTAGCACAGGGCTTAGCACATAGCAAGTTTTTAATAAATGCTTCTTGATTAACTTGTTCATTAAAATCCTGAATTTAGTGTGGTCTCCAGTGCCCATGCTTTGTCCCAGGTGGTCTGACATTGCTGGAATTCAGTACTTCCTCAACTCAACCTACAGAAATCTTCAAGGCTAAATTTAGGAAGATGAAGGTCCTACAGGAAGTCTTTCCTGACCTCACTAGCCATCAGTACCCTCTCTTCTTCAATTGTCTTTTACTTGCTAAACTCTATGAATGTTTCATTTTTCCATTTAAATGTAAGTTCCTTAAGAAAGAAACTATTTTAATTTTAATTCTTTCTGTCCCACAACACCTAGCTTCATGTATACCTATACCTCACACCTATATACAGATATGCATATATATGTGTGTGTAAATGTATGTGTGTGTGTGTATATATACACACACACAAACACACATAGTGATACTGAAAAAATGTTCATTAAATGAAAAATGAATGCCATCTTGTATATGTGGTTTTCTTTGCAGAGGACACAGCATGTAATATTCATTACATTTTTAGTAGGTAAAAAATGTTCTTCTCACATCTATACCCAAATATAAGTAGCCTTGCTTCCATCTCCACCTTCTTAACATCATTATCACAAACACAAAATCTTAATGTCAAGATGAATCTTATTGGCACCAAAATAAAGACAAAGAACTTATTCTGTGATGACATAATTAACTGAGTTTAAGAGGTTTGTCTAACAGAATAAAGGTCAAAAAATCTAGTGACTGCTCTTAATGTGAGGATCAAAACTACTATTTGGAATTCTTTAGAAATCACCATAGAAAAATACATCAGGATGATGTTAAGCAGAAACAAGTACTTTTGGAGGTCAGTGAACCACAAACTCAAAAAACTTACAATTGGTGTCATTATTTTTCATAAGGGAACAAGATCTTGGGATGCTTAAGCAATCATTTCTTTTATTTGACATTTAGTGGGCTTCTTTCAAGGTGCTAAGTAGAGCGTTTTAGAGGGACATGGAAAAATTAAATAATTAGTGAAGCTAAGCAGCTTAAAAGGAGTTAAGTTTGCTCAAAAAAGGGAAAAGATGAAAGGTAGCTTAATTACATCCCAGTACTTGAGGACTGGCTACATGGATGGTGCTAAAATATTGCTCTCTATTTGCACAGGCAAGATTAAACTATTTTTCTTTGTTTTTATATGGTTGGAGCAGCTCTGTAAACCAACTTCAACACAATCTCATAATTTGAGGCTACGAGGAAGAATTTTAATAGCAGCTTTATTTGTATTAACTTTTCTTTTAGTTTTAGAAGTACAAAAAAAGGAGATAGATTACACTTCTCACTAATTAAAATCTATATATTGAGGAAAACATATTGAAGAAAGAACAGGGTATGTATGCTCACAATATGTTTATTGGTACCTGTTTAGACAGATCAATTAAGGAAGTCAGAGGAACCAAGATAGAGTTTAAATGGTTCCAACAGTTAAATACCTGTAGGATTTTTGATTTTCATGAATGTGGAGAGGCACAGTTTATATACAGATTTTCTTGACCCCAAGACTGGCCCACTATTCCACCATGATTCTGCATACACGTGACAAAAATGTTCAATACAGCAATTCTCACAAAACTTTCACTTCACTGTAAGAAAAAAGAAATGTAGAAGTCCTACCATATTCACTGTTCGTTGTATGATCTGTATGAGGAAGAGCAAATTCTCTGGAAGGCGATTCTTTTGATATTTTCCAGGGTGACTCCTTTGTCCATAATGGTTTCCAATCACAAAAATCAGACTCAAAGTTACACATAGTATAATTTGCTAGGTCCCAGGAGGAAAAAAAAAAGGGAACATTAGGTAAAATGTTACATGACATCAAACCACATGTGTACACTACAGCTGGAGTATTACTGGTGAAGAATCATACCAATTAAAAAAAAAACTATTTTCTGATCATTGAATCATATGTATTATGTAAGGCCTCGCAATTTTCTAAATTCTTCCTTTCAGTAGTCTGGCATATAACATTCCAATTGGCAGTGTCCTTTTTAATTTAATGACACTAGGTGAAATTTCACTGCTTTTCAGGGAGTAACTAATTTGCTTGTCAAACATAAATCTGTTGAGTATTGTGGGGAAAAATTTTTTTAAGAGACACAAATTTGTGTCCAAGTAAGGTCCCTCACTATTTGCCTCACTTTATTTTCTCAATTAATAGTTTTATCCATTTTAAAAAATGTACCACTTGTAATTTTGTGGGTGATTTAAACCTTCTAAATTGTATATTATGCCCCACAACTTTTCTTCCCAGCATGTAAATTAATATAGTAGTAAAGGCTCCTTTCTTTATCACCAAGAGAAAATAGAATCTAGAGGGTCTTTACAATCCATGTTCTCTATTTCCTCACCTAGCCACAGGACCACATCTGGGATACTGGGTGACCTGGTTCCAGACGACTCAGCAGTGAATTAAAAGCCAAATCTGGGCAAGGTGAGGGGAAAGACAGCATTTGATTTTGTTGTTGCTTAGTGATTTCAGTTGGGTCTGACACTTTTTAACTTTATTTGAGGTGTTCTTTGCAAAGATACTCAAGTGGTTTGCCATCTTTTTCTCCAGCTCATTTTAGAGATGAGGAACATAGGCAAACAGAGTAAAGCAACTTGCCCAGGGTCACACAACTATTTAGTGTCTTTTGCCAGATTTGAACTCGGGAAGAGGAGTCTTCCTGACTCCAGATCTGGCACTCTATCCATTATACCATCTAGCTACCCTAGGATTACGTGATTACCTTATATGTAAAATTGAACATGAGGGACAGTTTTGGTCCCAATCTTCAAAAGACAATGAGATTGATTGGTGAGGGAATGGAATGCTACAGTGGCAGTCACCTTCTCCATCCACTTTTGTTAACTATTTTTTATTTCTTACAACAGAAGGTTGGTGAGAAAGGACCAGGAAGTGGAAGACTATCGGGAAATGACTGGGACACAAAATATTAAAAGCATTGATAAAACTGCAGGGGAAAGAAAGAAAAGGGAAAACTAAAAAAGAAAGGAAGTAGATGGGAAAGAAAGATGGAGTTCCAGTAGAAGAAAGAAAAGAAAGAAAGGCATTTGACACTTTTCTCTATCCCAACTACTCTCTAGAGTCTATTCTCACTGACACATCTACCAGCTTGCTAAAGCTTTGCGTAAGCCAAGAATTATCACTAACTTTATTTGTAACCTTGAAAAATCTACATTAAGACTTCTCTCTTGCACAATGTCCTCATCTGTAAAAGAGGAATAGCATTATTAACCTATTTCCAATGATTGTGGTGAGGATGAGTTAATAAAATATACTATGAAACTGTAGGTAAATGTTCTATCAGCATTCAGGATTGTTACTAGGATGCGACTACTCTTTGGGCGTACACAAAGACACAACTAGCTCCCAGTGAGTGCTACCATGCAAACGAGAGATCTGAAGTTCAGAAAGACTCCATTACCACTAGATTGATCCTAAAATGAATTTTCCATCAAAAAACAATATCACATTCCTCATTTATATACCAGCACATTGCAACAGCTAAGTAGATCTTGGTTATTATAGAATTTTCACATTCATCTAAATAGGAATGCCTGGGCTTTTGATCTGTTAGCTCATTAGTTACATGTCAACGGTTAACACATTAAAGAGGAATATGCAAACCACCATACTGCTAAAGCTATCTGTATGCTAATTAAATACTTGGACCTCTAGGTGCTGCAATGCTTACTTAGGCAGTCATCTGATAAGACAAGATGAAAATGCCCAAATGGTATGTTTTGCTTCTCTTAACTTATGCATAAATATATATTTTCTCCACTAAACAAATTTCCAAGGCAATAAAATGAGTGGCTTGGATGCATTATATTAGTCAAAATGGGCTTTCCAAAGAATGAGACTCAGCCCTGATAGGTCTACACTGTATAGTTGGATAGAATTGTTAAATAGTAATCTCCTATTTCCCAGGATATTTCTTTTGTCATCGCTGGATACAGAGAGAAGGTGACAAAATGTCAACACCAAAAATGTTTACATTGCAAAAGAGAAATCCTGTTGTCTGATAAAGAGTGGCTTAGTAGGGTTGCAGAGATTGCAGAGCAATTGGGTAATGGGCATGGATGGCCTACACAGCTGCCGGAAACTTTGTAATTAGCCCTTTGGAACATGCTCTAACACTTCCTCCCTCCATGAAGTCCTTATTCTCTGCCAATAACCCAGCAGGAGAGAAGTTCTATTCTGATTCTGCAGTCATTTCTGAATTAGAAAAAATGTACGGGGCCTCAAGTGGAGCACTGACCTGAGCAGAGTCCTTTGAACACACTATTTCTCTCTGAAATCAGAACTAAGGACTTGGCCCAGGGCACTCTCTTCTGCTATTTGAGTTACCTCCTCTCCCCAGCATACCCACCTTTCCAGGAAAGAAGGACTTTCCCCATGGGAACTAGTCCACCGCCAGTAAAATCTGGCCCTCAGCAATTGTGGCTAGCACCCGCCCGGCACTGCCTTATCTCCCAGAAGTAAGTAATGGACGGCCAGTGGTAGGAAAAGAGAGAACTCAAATGGATGCATGTGTACAAAAACACAGAAAATCCCCTTTCTTCTTAGAGTGGTACAGGAGCGAGATCACTAGATTTGAAGACTGAGGACCTGAGTCAAAATTCTTACTGCCACCTATTAGCTGTGTAACCTTAGGAAAGTCATTTAATATCTCTGAGACTCAGATCAGGTATAAAATGAGACAGTTAGACTATATGACCTCTAAACATCTTCACCTATGATTCACATCATCCTACACAGAGACCATGCACAGGTATTTATGTTTCTATATGTGTGATGTGTGTATGTATATGTACATAGCTGGCTATGGACACACAGAACCAAAATAAGACCACTTGGATAGAAAAAAAAGTCTCTCATAATTTACGTTTTTTAGCATGACATAGGTCATTCATTTTACTTTTCAAAAAAAGTAAATATTACTGCCATTATAAAAGTTAATGTTTGAAATCCATCAGCACCCAACAATCTGAAAATTGTTTGGTCCTTTTCAAGAATGAAGGACAAATGACAACAACAATAACAATATCATGGTGCAATTAGTTGTCTTTCCAACCGTCTGCTTTCCCCATGACAATTTGAGCGTTTATGTTTTAGGTTTTAGTTGAGTATAAATATTCTGGAAAATGACTGAGCTATGAATTATAAGTCAAGATTAATCAGTTGAGGGGCGGCCAAGTAGCACAGCGAGTAAGAGCACCAGCTCCAGTGTCAGAACGACCTGGAGATGGAATCCCGGGCTCAGACACTTAGCACTCATACAGAAACACCTGGCCGTGTAACCTTGAGCAAGTTACTTAACCCCGATTGCTTAGGGGCGTCCAGGTGGCTCAGCGGGTAAAAGCACCGGCTCCAGTGTTGGAACGACCTGGAGATCGAATCCCGGGCTCAGACAACTCAGCACCATACCCAGAAATAACTGGCCATGTAACCTTGAGCAAGTTACTTAACCCCGATTGCTTTAAAAAAAAAAAAAAAAAGATTAATCAGTTGAGTTGAGTGTCTTCCAATAATTCCCATGCCCTACATAATTCAGAAAATTAAGGTATAGTGATGAAAGTTTGATCAAGTTTGAAGAAAGTCTTGAGAGTCAAATTGATTCTGGCAGCTAAGTTGTACAATCTCCTAGGATAGTTTTGGGTGCTCAAACATTAATAAAACCGAAGAATATTCTATTGCCGTCTGAACTGAATACTGCATTCATTATCAAGTCCCTTTGAATATTTTTATGAGTGTGTGTGATTATGGCAAACACTGCCCTATCCATAATCAGAGTATGGAACATGACACCACTGATGATTTGAGGCAATGTGTACTGCAGGTTCATCAGTATGATGAGCGACATTCTTGGAGTACAATAATCCTTTCCCCTGTCTAATGAACCAGTTTTGTATGTGCGAAGCAAAAGAGCTTCATTTTTTTACAAATAAGGTAAATATTCTCCAATCTTACACATTCAAATATTTGTGAAGCTTCTAGCTCAGCAGTGAAGAATTTCTGTATGACACTGGAAAAAGGAGACAGGAATAAATAGATAATGGCCAATTAGCACAGAAATGGATTGCTAATATTTTTGGTTAGTACTTAATGAACACCTATAAGCTTCAATGATATGCCCAAACAAGACATGGGAATATTCTTGGTCTTAAGAAACCTACATTTTAACATGAAAAGTTTGATCCCATACAGGGAATTTTTCAAGACAAGACACTCAAAAATACTGTACAATAAAACATTACTGTACCTTACATTTCTTTAGCTCATTATAGTTGACATTATAGAGATGTCAAATATGAAATCCATAATACTCTTTTTTTGCATTTTTTGAGAGCAGTTGGTGGTAAGTGACTTGCCCAAGGTCACAGGGCTAGTTTTTGTGTTATGTCTGAGGCCAGATTTGAACTCATGTCCTCCTGACTCCAGGGTCGGTGCAGCCATCCCTCCTATTCATTATTTCTAAAAACCACTAAGTTCTATAAGAGTGGATTTTACAGATAATTCATTTTATGAATGTCTTTTTAGGACATACTTGGAAAAAATTGAGATGATATTCATGAATAAATTAATAAAAAGAATTTGTTAAGTGCTTACTACATACAAAGAATGCTGTTAAGTACTCAGGATACAAATAAACATATAAGATAGTGTCTGCTCTCAAGGAGCTCATGTCCCATTAGGGGAGACATTACATATGGGCCATTTTGGAATGATAGCACCAAGGATATTTATACCAAGAATTTCCTTCTCTAGGCTTCCAGTAACTATGACTGTAGGCCCTGCAGGAGCAGTTGATAAGTGGCATATCCACAGGGTTTACTTTCCAAGATGAGGGCTGAAAACACAACTGGAAGAATTGTTTTAAAACCCCAAGGTTTTAGGGTTCAGGGTCTTGAGATATTTCCAGTAGAGTCTGAAAAAAGTTGGTAGTCAAGGTGGTGATGACTGTTTGACTTCTCCCCCATGTCTCCCTTGCTGCTTCAGCAAGGCTGACTTGCCTCCTCTATGGAAAATAATTACCCTGCAGTTGACCCCTTCTCCAAATGAATTGCTTTCTCAGATGATGACTAAGAGGACTAGACTTGGAAACAGGACTGGCAGTCTGGAACAGGAGTGAGGGAGGGAGGGGTGTTGTCACTCCCAGGGTAACACATTTCCCCTCCAGATCTGTAGCTTCTTAAAAAGAGAGTATACTACTGAAGAAAATTGACTTCTTAATGACATAGGATCAATTATTTAACTGAGGTACAATATATAAGAATCATTAAAAAGTATAGGGTTGTTGACCTTACACTAAATGTTCTCAGATCATTTCATTTTTTGTGCTCTTGTCTTTTTGTAGTTTTTTCTTTCTCTAGCTACCAATGACCATTTCTTCATGCTCTTGGAATTTAGTGAATTAACTCTAACGATTCTGAAAATGGCCTTTCAAATCTGCTGCTTTCAAAATACTATAGACTAGGAAATGAGATAATAAAACTTAGTAGAGCTGTGTTTGAAATAATAATTTCTAAGTTCCTAGATGGGACCCTGGGTGACTTCCTAGGAGCAGAATATAGACTTTCTTATATCCATTTGGGTTCTTTAACGCTTTTTTTTTTTGCTCAAGTTACTAAAGTGAATTATGGATAATTTCTTTGGAAAACCGGGGTGTTTAAATATAATTTTATTCATTGAAAACTTTCTGTAAGGATGTACAATTTTTAAAATTATTATTTTTACATTATTGAACATATTAACTCATCTTCTTTGTATCTCTAGTACATTACACATGAACCAGTAGTTGTCTGCTTGATAAATAATACATGTTAAAGTGTGAGAAGGTTTTTGAATCATTCACAGGGAAAGGCATTTCTCTGGAGAAAGAGGAAATAACCCATTCTGCCTCTTATGGACATTTATCTCCCTAGTGAAAAGCAAGTTTCTAAAGGGTAGGAACTTTTTAATCATTGTTTTTACATTGCTAGAAACTAGCACATTTCCTTGAACATAGTAGGTATACTCATGTTTGTGTCTGTGTGAGTGTGATTGAGTGGATATGTATATGTAGACATATGCAAATATATATACATATATATATATGTCTGTGTGTATAGACATATCTGTTGTTGACTTTGCTTAATCAGAAGAGCTAGTTGACTATGATCTTTGTAAATTAACAATGACAGAAGCACCCAAATATGTAAGGTATTTTTAAGTGCTATTCAGAATATGTAAATGATATAGAGCAATGTTGAGATTTTATTCATAATCATACAAGAAAGGCAGAGATGGAGGTTTTTGATGACATGGCTTATGAATTATTTTTGAGAAAAAATATGAATTGTAAATTCTAAAACTTCTATATTTTAGAAGTTTTAAAATGGTACTCTTATTTATATTTTTTTTCTTTCTGTGGTATGTGAAGGATAACACGTTACCAGAGGAAGAATAAATATATGATTATTAGCATGAAATACTCAACATTAGGATAAAATGTGTAAGTAATTAATACAGCATTTATAATGACCATGACATTTTTATGTCACATCTGCTACATCAACTTGGCAGCAATTAAGAAAAAGGATTATTTTCCTTTTGGTCAAAGAGAATCCCATTGCATAGAAAATTTAAAATCCTAGGAAATAACACTATCTGTTATCTGTTGCGGATGGTTGCTTCTGCTTTCATCTGTACTGGGAAAATGCCAGAAGAATATCAGGAGATACTGTACTGGAGATATGCCAGGAGGGTATCAGGAGGAACCTTATTGAAAGACGAGACTGGGATTGTGTCCAAAATTGGAATGTAAGACATGTACCAGCATACCAGGAAGGAATTTTGATCAGAAAAAGAAAAGTAGAAAGCATGCTGAATCCTTTTCATTACAGGAACACAAATGTGAGTCAAAATGCTTAATTGAAAAGTGAGGTGATGCTATTGTCTTTAATACCTGGCATTAAGAAGGATGGAGGCTGTCAGAAAGATGAATTTACCTAAGAGAAGTCACCAAATGGTGAACCCCAGACAGAATCCTATCACTTTCACAAATAAAGCCTGGAACAGGAATCTCATCTCATACTTTAAAAGATTTAATCATGACAAATGAGGTCAGGAAATTGTTTTGAACTATCCTTCATTCTACATCCCATAAAATCCCCAAGTTAACTCTTACTATACTTCTTTTTTATTAAGAGGTTGAAAACAAGCTAACAGTCATTTGAGGAGCTAAAATGTATATAAAGTTTCCTGACAGGCTTACCATCCGTGGGATTCTCTCTCTTTTCCCCTTTTGTTGTCTGTCTGTCTGTCTGTGTCTGTCTGTCTCTGTCTGTCTCTCACTTCTCTCTAATCCCCTCTTTCCTATCATCAAAAGTGTGCCATATGCAGGAATTTTCATTAAAAGTTGGCATTTATCTTGTTGCCATATTTATCTCTTGTTCAACAAGATATCTCACTAAGTTAAAATCACCTCAGCAAAATAAATGTCAACTTTTAAATGAAAAAATGACTGTCCCTGATAGAGACAGAGGACTCTTTTAGACAGAATATTTGTGTTATAAGAAGTCACAAACATCTTAGTAACTTCAGACCAATCCTTAGGTTACATAGCAGACCCCACCATGAGAATGTCTTAAATGAAATGACATTTTCTTTCAAGAGAGAGGCAGCATTGTCGAGGATGCTGAACTGGAATTCTGAAAAAACTGTTTTCAAATACTGCTCCAGCCTTGATTAATTGAATGAGGCTGGGCAACACGTGCAAACTCTCTGACACTTTAAGTTATAAATGGACTGCAACTTCCCTCTGGTGAAGGAGTTCTCCCATGATGGGAATTCATAAATCAATGATATTACAGGTCCTTGACAGACAGGCTTTCAAATACTTATCTTTCAATAAAAGGAACACTCCCTGGTTGGTACTGCCACAATGAAAGGGACTTCATTAAAGTTCAGGAGTATTGGTTTCTCTGACCCTTAAAAATCAACAACATGTGGTAGTGTAAAGCACAGATGTGAATACATGGAAGGGGTTATGATGTCATCAGCATGGGAAACTTTCAGTGCAGGATTCTACCTGGTAGAGTCTAAGACTTCTATAACTAAGGAATTAAGTTCTATAGAATTACTTAAGGAACAGGGGAGTCTGGTACCTTGCCCCAGGTTACACAGCAAGTAAATGTTAGATGTGTGATTTGAACTCTGGTTTTCAGCACTCCCCATTACTCCACACTACCTCTGTTAGGTGCCCATTGTTGGTGATAAATAAGAGTGAAGTGTTGGGGGTTTGTGGCTATCTATCTAGAGACAAAGTAGTCCTACTTGCTAACTTCCATCTTGACTGGAAGTCCAAAGTACTAGGCTCAATGGAGATAGAACCCTACACAGTATATTTTTGAAGGTACAGAGAGTTTGTTTCCCATGCAGCACCCTCTTCCTAAATGCCCAGGGCCTGTTTATTTTGGTTGAAAGAAGAGTTCTTCCACTGTTGCAAATGGGCGACTCTTCTCTACCTTACACTCTCAAAGAGTTGACTAGTGAGCTCTGAGGTTAATTGACTTGTCTGTAGTCAGTATTAGAATTATGGCATTACATAATTCTGAGAGTTGAAAAAGAACTCAGCACTTATCTTGCCCAAGCTACTCTGACATACATAACAAATTTTATCTACTTTCTGCTAAAAAGCCTGCCACAGAGAAAGAGTTCATCACTATCTGGGGCAAGCCATTCCCTTCTTGGACAGCTTTAATTGTTGAGCAATTGTTTACACATCAAGACTAAATTTGCTTCTGCACAGCTTCTACCTGTGGCCCCCAATGGCCAAAAAAAAGAAACCTATTTCCTTCTCCATATAACAATTCTTCACATCACTAAACACAGTTAATAAATTTGCCCTGAGTCTTCTCTTCTCTGGGTCTTTTTGACATCAGGGTTGTCTCTTCATTTGTCCCTGTCACTCCTTTTTTAATTGCTAAGCAGGAAAGATGGACATAACCCTTCCCGGGGAAAAAGGAGCAAATCAGCCCCTAAGGAGACTGAAGAAATAGCATTTTTTTAAAAGGTGGGTTTAAAAAGAACAAAACAGCTTTCCTTTTTTTTCCCTAATGAATTGAGCTATGCTCTTAATCAAAACAGATGGAGAATAGAGGAATAACACAAAGACAAGCCTTAATTCACTCACAGCATGCTGAAGGATCTTCATCACTATGGTCACTGCAGTCCTGCTGATAATCACATACCGACTCATTGGGGATGCATTGGCCACTGGCACAAGAGAATTCTTCTGCTTGGCAAGGACATTGTTTCTGTGTTTCTTCACAGGCATAGACCTGAAGGCTATCCAGGCCAATAAAACCTGACTCACTCTGTGGAGTCCCTTCAAAAATGAACTATTGAAAGAGAGTTTGAAACATAGTAATGAACATAAAATGAGTCTTTTTAAAAAATCACTTACAGAATGAGGTACGTTAATACAGCCTCTGAGTAATAAAAAACAATGCAGGATGGACTCCCACTTCATATTTATGCTCTATTCATTTTTATATGCATTTATTTTCTCCATTATGATGTAAGGCTTTTGCAAGTAGGATTGTCTCATTCTTTGTACTAATGTCCCCAGTGCCACCTATGTAGCTAGGTGGCAGAGCATACATAGCACAGGGTGTGGAATCAAAAAGGCTTGAGTTCAAATCCAGCCTCAGACACTTAATAGCTATATGACCACAGACAAGTTACTTAACCTCTGTTTACCTCAGTTTCCTTCAATGTAAAATGGGGCAAATTACAGCACCTACCTTGCAAGGTTTATTATGTGAGGCTCAAATGATTTTAATACTTGTAAAGCACTTAGCGCAGTGGCTGGCACATAGTAGTGACCATAGAAATGTTTATTCCCTTCACCAATGCCTAACACATAGTAGGTGCTTAACAAATACTTGTTGATTCCAACATATAAAAAGATGTTGGACCTACAAAGAGTGAATTGAATCAGAAGCCAAACTTGTTGACTAAATGACCGACTTGTGTTTTCATCATCTTCTTTCCTATTCACAGGGTCAATTTGGGGCCATTTTTGCCCCAAGCAGAGAGAGCATTCTGAAGAAATCTCAAATCCGAGCTCAGTCTGTTTTCAAATTTCATTTATTCACTTAACTGAAGGGAACACATCTTAACTGCACCAAATGGGGCATAGCCAAATCAACAGATCAGAAGTCTCATGGGAAACCCTTAAGACATTATCTCTCTATTTAGGAAATAATGCCGGCCACAAACACCATGATTGTTTTCTTAACACTCCTTTAGATAGAGAGATCAAGAGATAAAGTTATTAAAAGATTTATGTTTACTGTCTCTTAACAGGGCATATAAATTCAATTGATTTTGTATATACTCCTGAACTAATTCAGAGAGAGAGAGAGAGAATGTGTGTAATAGACCCTTCCACCAAGAGTTCCCATTGGGATGAATGTAATCTATCTCTATCTATCTATCATCTATCTATCTATCTATCTATCTATCTATCTATCTATCTATCTATCTCTCTCTTTATCTATCTCTATCTATCTCTCTATCTAAACATATATATATATAAACACACACATACATACAGAGACAGACAGACAGGGTAAAATATAGAGATTTATACATATAGATATATACTATGTATATATGTATCTATATCTATATATCTATGCACATTACCCAAAATGAAATATTGGTAAGGACATTTAGTCCTATAAAGGAATGTAAACCCTAAATCATATCTCATATAAGAATAAAATTAGTAACAGTTTAGAGTCATTTAACACTTCAAGGTTAACCTAGTGTGTTATATAGATTAGCTCACTTAAGCTGCTGCAAACAACTCCACAAGATGGCCAAAACTAGCATTCTTATTCCTCATTTTAGAGATAATGAAGCAGACTTGAAGAGATCACTAATTTTGCCTATGATCACAGAGGTAATAAGCATCAGAGACAAGATTTGAACACAGGCCATCCTGACTCAAAGACCATCACTCTGTTCACTATACCATAGTCAACTAGAACACTGATATTCTGGAATAAATCCTTTGAAAAATTGAATTTAACTAAAAATTTTGGCCCTTGATAATTATACAAAATTTCTACTGCAACTTTGGGCTATCACAGAAAAAAGCAACCAAGTATTTGGTGGAAAAAACTAGATTTTAAAACTTGATGTGATGTTGCACTTAGAACATAGAAATCATCCTGTTTCTTCATGAGTTGGATGTTAAATGCAGCTGACCATGATGAGAGTTTTCTTTTTTTTTTATAAAGAAATTGGGGTTAAGTAACTTGCTCAATGTTACACGACCATTTATTTTGTGCAGGTGCTAAGTATCTGAGGCCAGAACCGATCCCAGGTCTCCCAACTCTGGGGCCGGTGCTCTTACTCACTGCACCACCTGGCCGCCCCTAGAGTTTTCAATGTGCTTAAAAACCACAACACTACTAGCAAGTCAAGGCAACAAGCATTAATTAAGTACTTATTATATACCAGGCACTTTGCCAAGCACTCAGTGACCACAGCACCAATATCTATTTATCTCTGTTTTTAGCTTTAAATCTGCATCTGAAACTTCCTTCAAATTTTATCCTTTAGTTATAGTAAATAATATTCCAAAACCAACTTAACAGTGGTGCCTTTGGGGGTTAAAAACTAGATGTCCACAGGAAACAAAAATAAGAATGTATGTGTGTGGAAAGTTAGTGTAACAGGCCAAGAGAAAAACTGAACCTTTCTGGGTTTGCTATAAAAATGATACAGTTCAGGAAAGATACCCTATGTCTCATGTGGAATCTAAAGAGCAAAATGCTGTCTTCTCTACCTATCTCCTTGTGTCTCCTCTTCTGCTTCTTATTTGGGAATGCAGAGCTCTGAGACTGGAGAACACAGCAACAAGACTGATAGTACGGCCAAATGCAAAAATCTTCCCCATGCCTTGTAATTATATCACTGTATAAATAGACATAACCCATACCTCTTCCTATTCTAATTCACTCCAGCTAGAGTAAGTGCAAACAGAAGAGGAGTTTCCCCATAATAAAGAAGTATTGTTAATAATATTAATCCCTGCTGAATATAAAAGCTTCCCATCAATATATATTTTTTTAAGTAGCAGCAATTCAAGCATGTCCTAGGTTTACATAGCTGTCCATGGACCCACAGAAATATAGATGGCTACATGCATGGCACTGTCTTATCTAATACATAGGTGCAGTCAAAATAACAAATTATCTCTCAGCCTGCATGAATGTTCAATATAGCTCTATGGAAAAGCTCCTGAATTCTCTGACTGAAGCTGGGGAAAATGAGGACTGTGTGAGTAGCACCAAAGCATGTTCTGACTCCTCTATTCTTGTAAGGAATGAAGATTTTGTCATCATAGGCACTCTATCCACCAATGCAGACATAGTTAATCCTGGATACAAAGAGGTTAGGTGACTTGCCCAAGGTCACAAATCTAATGTCAGAGGTGGGATTGGATCCAAGTTATTACTGATTTCAAGTTTAGCACTCCATCCATTGTGCCAGGTTAATTTTATAGCTGTTCTACTCATGTCATGTTGGCCTAAGTGGTGCCAGAAGCATCCAGTAACCATAAGAGTACATTCCCAAGAGTACATAACCATAAGAGTACAAAAATGTATATGAAACTTTTATAAAAGAGATAAATATTAATCATTTCCCCTTTAGTACCTTAAATTGTGTCATGGTCTCAGGTACAGACACTTCTGTTTTCACCCAGTCACCCATGGTTGAAGCATTACTTGTCCATAGTATTTCTTTCCCCTGTAAATTACAGAAAAAAGCCCCAACATTTTATGTTATTTCTTAAAATTACTCCCTTTTGCCCCCAATTCCACTCTCATATTTTTTTATTTTAAATTTATTTATAAGATTACAAACTTAAAGCTAGAAAGGATCTTAATGACCATCTAATGCACCCCTTAATTTTATAGAATAGGAAACTGAGATCCAAGGAGGTTAAGTGGCTTGCTCCAAGGTCACATAAGTATAAGCATTAGACAAGTATTTATATATATCTTTATTTCAAAGGCATCTCTCCCCCTCTATTTCTTTATCCAGATAGACATCCTTTGTAACAAAGAAAAAAATAGTTCAGCAAAAGTAACACTAACTTAAAAACAAACAAAACTACCGCAGAAGTAATTAATGTAGTGCTAATAGCTGTGTAATAACTGCTAAGGTATAAGTCATATGCAAGCACAGAGAGCTTTCTTTTCTTAAATGAAGTAGAATGGTGAGATTGAAAGCTGCTGGAACTCTAGCAGTGGCTTCCCCCCAACTTCTCAGTCAATGCCACAAATGGGACAATGTGGGTTCTTGCACTACCCCCTTCCAGTTGAATTCGGAAGGAAATTTTTTCCCATAGAACCAAGAGTATATTGGTGTACAATGCTGACTATATAAGTGATTATTACTCTCTCTCAGAGATAGATAGATAGATAGATAGATAGATAGATAGATAGATAGATAGATAGATAGATAGATAGATAGA
>NW_027185777.1:10661971-10667704 GCF_028583685.1 Petaurus breviceps papuanus | reverse complement strand
AGATAGATAGATAGATAGATAGATAGATAGATAGATAGATAGATAGAAATATACAGATAAGTGTATACACGTACATGTATGTAGGAATATAGAGAGAGAGAGAGACAGATACAGAGGCAGAGAAAGAGAGACAGAAAATCTCAATGAATATTTCAATCTGGGGCAAATGCAGTAAAGGTGAGGTGGCAACCCAGATATTAGAGTACAATTGCTGGTTCTATTACATGAGTTGAAGGAAGGAGAGGTCCCATGTCACTTGGATTATTTGGGGGATGAGGAAGTAGGGCCAACACAGAAATGGGATAACCACAGAGATGTGATCCAGTAGAGTTCAAAAGGAGAGAGGGGAAAAATGCATTATTTCTGAAGAAAGAAAGTGGTATAGCCCTGGGAGGAAAACACTCCCTAGATATCTATATCATTGAACAAAGCCCCATTTGCCCCAGGGTAGTTTTAGTTCTGACCTTATTCCAAGCATGGTATGAGTAAAAACAAAATTTTGGGGCCTAGTCCTACTAACCTAACTACTATTCATAATATTGTTTCTAGAGCCTTTAGTTTCAAATGAATTTCTGAAAGAACATTTGGAACATAACCTAATCATTACCTTGAGATGTCAGGATATACGATTTTTAACATCTCCATTTCCTGGTCTCTATCAAGGTTCTTTAAGTCTCAAGCCATATGTGTCTGAAAGGGTGCTGACTTTTGTGAGTGAAAAATGTATTTTATCCTAATCTTAGCTTCAGCACATAACAGAGAGTCTGGCATATATACAGTAGGCATTTAATAAAGACTTGCCGAGTTGTTGCTTCTGGTTTATAGGCCGATAGGAAGATAATCACATTTCCCTCTAAAACTTCTCTATGAAAATGTCAGTCAATCTGACTTACCCATGCATTTATTACACCTTCTGTGAGGAAATTGACTCTGATGTTCAAAGATGCTTGCCTCTTTGTTCTGTCATTTCCCATCATGCATTGGGACCATGAAAATGAACTGAATGACATCAAAATCACTCAGCCTGAGTCCTGGGATTCCCTCTACTTCTGCCTTTATTATGAGTAAAGAAACTATATTTGAACATGTCATTTAGGTCCAAATCAAATTCTACATGCTGTGCATTTTTCTCAATGTAAGCGTTTAGCTCCTTAGTAACCTTCCCTACCCTAATACTTTCACTTTGTTTCATTTATTTCATTCTTTCCAAAAATTCTCTTGTACTTATCCATTTCTCACTCTTTTACTCTCTGGCCTCTACCCTGAATTTTGAACTCTAAATATATTAGAGTATATCCTACATAAATATTTGTATGTATATTCTGATGTATTACAGAAGAAAAGAAAGAAATGTTCATTTACTATGCACCTAATATGTGCCAACCCTATGTACTAAGAACATTACAATTATCTACTCATTTGATCCTAACAAAAATTCTAGGAGCTTGATGCTATTATAACCCCTATTTATAGTTGAAGAAACTGAGGCAAACAAGAGTGACTTGTTCAAGATCACATACCTAGTCAGTGTCTTTGGTCTTATTCGAACTTAGTTCTTCCTGACTTCAATCCCACAACTCACTGTCTATCTACAAAACAAACAAAAACCCAAACCAAGTCTAGGTTGAAAGAGACCACTTGTACAGAGGAAGAGTGTTAGTTTTATTGTCAGATCTTTTCTGTTTGAGTTCTGGTTCTCTATTTCCTAGCAACTTGACTTTGCACACTAATCTCTCTTGATCTTCCTTGACTCATCTCAACCCACCTAATCCACATGTGGTCTGATTAAGTACCTCCTCTATGTCAGATATTGGTGATACAAAGGCAAAGAAATTATACATTGGAAATGATGTCTGAGGTCCCTTCCAGTTCTAATTCTCTGCTCTCATAATCCATAAATTGGTGTTGATACCATTAGAATTCACACAGTTGCAAGTACACAGATGAATATGATGAGCCATATATTATCACTGAATAGTTTTTTAGCAGTAGCAAAGTATTTGTGATTTCATCATCATGGGAAACATTCTATCAACATACATCTCAACTCTCTCTTACAGTTGATTAATTCAGCTAGTATTTATTATGCACCTATTAAGTGCCAGTCACTATGCAGGACTAGGTGGTAGGACAAAAAAAAAGTTAAAAAAAAAGTGTACCTGCCTTCAAGGAGCTTACATTCTGTTGGAAGGGGGAATTATGTGGAAAGGGATTACTTTGTAAATATATGGAAAGTAGATACATAGCCATTACTGGAGGAAGGGCACTTGCAATTGGGGAGGTAGAAATTAGGACTGAGCTGAGTTTTAAAGAAAGAGAATCTCCAACACAATAGTCAGGAGGAAGTGCATCCAGGTAAAGGGTACTTCCCAAGAGATGGAATGTTGTGCCTGGGGAAGAGCCTGTATGCCAGAGGATAAGTCCTAGGAGGCCTCCTGAGGCACTAAGATGATCAATCACTTCCCAGAGCCACCAAGTGAAGCAAGGGTAGGATTTGAGACTTCACTGGACTTTGCACCATGTTGCCTCTTAACAAAAATAATCAATCATATGTTGATGAGCTCCCTTAATTGGTGAATGAGCACAAAATTACCTAGCCTACAATATTTAGTTAACCCTAGACCCATACTGTCCTTTACATTTTTGCAACTTTCCTGGTATTGCCCTACTTTTCCTCACCTGAAATAGACTAGACTTCCAGAAATCATGATCCAAGTCCCTGGGGCAGGCAACCCACTCAGTCTTGAGATTCTTTCCTTGTTACTGAGCTGTCTTCATAGATATGAAAGTATATATTCACCTAGCCCACTATATTTATAAAGCCCTAATGCAGACCATATTTCCCATCTCATCTAATGGAGCCATGTTGTCCATGCTGCCATCATATATTCCCTTTCCTCAGCTTTCTACCCCTGACTCCAAACAGTTAACAAGTCAATACTGAAATATCTTCTGACAGGGGCATGTTAACTGACTGTTTGGAATGTTCTCCCTCATCTCTGCCTCCTGGCTTCCTTGGATTCCTTCAATTCTCAGCTAAACTATCATGTTTTGCAAGAAACCTTTCCAGGTCATCCTTAATCTTAGTCCCTTCCCTGAGAGATCACCTCCTGTTTAAATTAAATGTGTATGTGTGTAGTACACACACACATACACTTTGTGTATAGATGTTTGTATGTTGTCTACCCTATTAGACTGAGCTCCTTGAGAGCTGGAATTAGTGTTTTGTTTTGTTTTGTTTATGCTGTTCTTTAAATGTCCAGAGCTTAAAACAGTACCTAGCACATGGTAGGTACTTTAAAAATGCATGTTTATTTGACTTGATATCAACTCACCATCCCTGTGACATGCCAGATTAAAACAACCTGACCCGGCCTCCATTTCCCTCTTTGTTCTCTCCCCTTTGAAAACAGGAATTGAATTTTTTTTCTTTGTATCACAAGGACAGTCAGCTACACAATAATACATAGTTTGAATAAATCCTTTTTCATAGTTAATAAATGTGTTTTTGTATCATGTGTAACATTGTGGTTACCAAGTGCTCTCCACAGCACCTGGCAAATAGTAAATACTTAATAAAGCTTGTCGACTTGACAAAGTATTATTGTATCACTCTGTATCTATAGATGGTATACACTTCTAAGTCACTATTATTCCTCCTGTTCAAAACCATTTAGCAATAATATCTTAACTGTTCTTTCCATAGACCAGTATAAACACACTAAATGAACATTCTGGTTGTGTTACTGCTAATGAGTAGTCATTAAAAGGCAGCTATGTGGTGTAGTGTATAGATTTCTGGACCTGGAGTCAGGAAGACCTGAGTTCAAATGTGACTTCAGATACTTACTAGCTATGTGACTCTGGGCAAATTATTTAGCCTCTGCCTGCCTCAGTTTCTTCATCTATAAAGTAGGGATAGCAGTAGTACCTAGCTCCCAGGGTTGTTGTGAGAACAAAACAAAAGATAATATTTATGAAGTATTTTATAAATTTTACAGCATTATACAAATGAAACTTTCAGAAGAAAGCAAGGTCTAAGTTACAGCCTTATATTGCCCAGTTTATGGCAGCTGATAGGTATTCTGTTTAGTTATGCTGCTCAAGGGTAGGTTGGAGTTAGGGTTAGGAGAGACATGCATTTTTCTTTCTATTATTTTCTCCTCAACTTCTATTATTCAGCACTGAAGGCCTCAGCAGCACTAACTACAGATGCTTTTAGTCTGACTATTGCAGCAAGGAGCATTCATCAGTTTCCCCCATTTCTATTTTCTGGGAGTAATTTAGAGAAAATGGGCACCTTTTTGCAAAATGACTAATGGACTCCCCAACCTCCAATTGAAGAAGAGTGAGTGCATTTACATTTTCCCCAAGAATTTATCAAAGCCCTTTCCAAACTGAAATAGCTATTCATGCCCCAAACTTAATGGCATATTATGAATGAGGTCTAGATTTTGCTAGCATTCTCTTCTGTACTGATGACATAAATCATAAAATAAAAATCACCTTTCTCTAAACAACAAAAAAAGAAATGGGCTTTTATTCTATTTCTGTGCCCTGCTCTCAGACACGTATCTATGTAACCTCAATGGGTGGCACAGAAAAATTGAATAGTTCCCTAAAAAAAATTTTTTCAAACGATGCTCTAGTTTTTTTATTGGTCACAAAACTCCTTTTGCTTTCCTAGAATGAGACTGATAGAACTATTTTAACCTCCAAGGAAAATGTTCCCCTAAAAGTGTCCCCTTTTTTGCTTTTCTTTTTTCTTTCTTTTTTCCTTTTGGTTTTCAACCTGACCTACTCATTTCCACTAGGAACAAGAATGCTAAAACAAGACCTTCCACTCAATTTATATGAAGCCTATCTAGTGCAGGGTAGCAGTGCTTCTTTAGTGAAACTGCAGTTACAGAAAAGTTGATTCTATAACCTTCTCCCTCCCCTCCCCATGTAAAAGTAAAGGTGAATTTTAATACTGTAAACTACAGATATTTAAAATGTTAAAAACAGACATTTCGAGGGGGAAAATGAAAATCAATCAATCATTAAATATTGAAGCCCCAGAAATTCATGTCTTTGTACGGGAAGGTTTACTGACAGGTCACTATCCCTACAAGAGCTATAGCATCAAGGCAGAGGAGTGAGCAAACCCTAGACTCTGTGCTGACTGGGGTGACTAGCTTGCCCTGAGAGGTTGGCTTCTCTGGAGGACTTGAAGCAGATGTGCATGATTGCTCCCCTAGCATGCTGTAGGGGGGATTCTTCCTCAGATAATAGCTCATTAGGGGGCCTCGGGGGCCCCACTAACATCAGGATTCAGTGTCATAGAGCCAAACATGGTAAATGACTCAGAACCAGAGCTAGAGTGCTTTGCCTGAAATGCCATCAATTCTTGGTTGCATTTTCCTCTTAAGCAAACCATCTTCCCCCTCCTGGGAACTCTTAAGCTTTCACCCCTACTATCCAGTACAAAAAAGGACACGATGGGAGGTTAGTGCAGCTTAGAGGTTCCAAGAAGAGAGGAGAAGGAAGCAATACTGAAGGTTCCAACAGTACCCTAAAGAGTGAGCCTCAATGCCTTCACAGGTAAAATGGTCATCATCTTCCTCCCAGTTTTAAATGATACATGCTGTGTCAAACTATTCATAACATTTCCAAAAATATTTTCTATCATTCAAAATACTTTTTAAAAAATAAAATATAATGACAAGCTAACTGAAAATGAACTATTGGTAA
>NW_027185777.1:10656570-10656971 GCF_028583685.1 Petaurus breviceps papuanus | reverse complement strand
GTTAAGTAACTTGCCCAAGGTTACATGGCCAGATTTTTTTGTGTGTGTGGGTGTTAAGTATCTGAGGCCGGAACTGACCCTGGGTCCTCCCAACTCCTGGGCCAGAGCTCTAACTCACTGCACCACCTAGCTGCCCCAAGCTCACTACTTTTTAAGTTCCACTGAGGGCCTGGAACAAGACTTACACAGTGATACCCAGCAAATGTTATTATTGAATTAAAATGAATTAAAATTGGTTCCAAAATTTACAGCTCCAGTTTCCTGAATACCATTGACTTTGTTTTGTTGCCCCCCCCAATAGTGAAAGTTCCCTGCCTCTCAAAAACCTCAACCTCTCCCTGAAACTCTTGTATCCATCTAGTTCAATTCTGTCACTCCCCTGGACATTTCTTCTCTCTCTC
>NW_027185777.1:10544927-10656470 GCF_028583685.1 Petaurus breviceps papuanus | reverse complement strand
TTTTTCCTACCTTTTTCCCTCCCTCCCTCCCTCCCTTTTCTCCCCCCCTTGTCCCTCTATATCTGTCAGTCTGAGTCTCTCTCTCCCTCCCTCCCACTTGAACTTCAACTTAATCTTTCCCTTCATCCTCTATCTCTTCATTTCAATAATTTTCCATATTCTTATGATCAGAGAAACTTGGGTCTCTGCAGAAAACTTTGCCCCACTGGCTAAAACCTCGTCATGATGGTTATGCATTAATCTAAAGTCTCTCAACAGAAAAGGTTAACAAGAGGAGCAGAAATATTCCTCATTCCATCATTCATGAGGAATACTCCTCAATTTTCTTTGCTGCATTATTATATATCTCCTGCCTTTCTGTCTTCCCCATAGAATAAGAACTCCCTAGGATTTTGACCTGGGCCATTTTTCTTCTCTCTCCACATGTAATCTCTTCTACTTCTCACCTGCAAAATATCTTCTCTTCTCTTTTCTATGGGGTTGATTCTCAAATCTAAATTTCCATCCCTAATACCTCTCTTGAGCTCTAGTCACTCTTTGGCAAAGGCTTGCTAGTTGAGTATCTCAAAATCAGCACGTCCAAACTAAAATTCATCATCTTCCCCTTACGTACCTGCTTTTACTCCAAACTTTCTTATTCCTATTGATGGCAACCCAGCGTTCCCAGGCTCCTACATTGTTAGCCTCAGAATGATAATTAACTCCTCTCTCTCCATCACTCCCAGAGCTATCAATTGCCAAGATTTATTGATCATATCTCCAAAACATGTCTCATCTCATCTTCTACCCATATATCCAATAATTATCTTAAGCCCTCATCTCTCTCACCAGTATTGCTATAACAAATTAATAGTCCTTCTTCCCTAACTCATCCTTCACAAAGTAATCTTAAGGCCCCTACAGTCTCTTTTCCAGCTACTTCTTCAGTCTTATATAGAAATGTTCCTCTTCAGTATGGTTTGGTGACCAGATTCAGAGCTAGGAAAATCTGGGTTCAAGTCTTGCCTCTAATGCATACTAACTGTATGGTTTTAGAAAAGTAATTTAACCTATCACAGAATCAACTTCCTAAAACTCTAGATTGTAGAGAAGGATTATGCAGAGGATATTTCCTTGTACAAGAAAGCTCTATACTAGAGAGTCTATACCAATGAAATAACAATGTCAGTCACTATTCCCCTGACAAACTCTGTTCCTTCAAAACTGTACTATGAGGGGTGGCTAGGGGGTGCAGTGCAGGGTGTAGCCAGCCCTGGAGTCAGGAGGACCTGAGTTCAAATCCAGCCTCAGACATTTAACACAGAAACTAGCTGTGTGGCCTTGGGCAAGTCACTTAACCCCAATTACCCTCCAAAAAGCAAAGAAAAAAAAGCTGGACTATGAGTTATTACCCAACCTTGAAACTCCATTTCCTAACTCTTAAGTCTTTGACACTATTTGTTTTCCAATCCTGCAAAACACTCTCTTCTCATCTCCACCGTTCAAGAAAATTACATCTTCCTTCAAGGACCAACTCAGGTACTACCTGCTCTAGAGAGGACTATCTCCCTCCCTACCCACGCCATTTTTGGTTCCTTTTCTTCTTTTTAAATTTTTCCTTGCACTACATTTACTGATGAACATGTTCTACTTCTGTGAATAGAATTTAAACACCTTGGGCATAAAGATTTTCATTTTTACACTGTATCCCAATAATTAGCATAGTTTCTTGCATGTAGCAGGCATTTAATAAATGTAAGTTGTTTGCTGAATCATCAGACTAGTTTTATTCCATCCTTATACTTTTTCTTCTGCTTTAAGAAGTATTTTTTTAAGTTGTCACTTAGGAAATTCATTGACTGCATTCTACCTATATCTCTTTATGTATTTGTCTGCTTTCTAATTTTCCTGTACCATTATTAGGACATTTCTTCTATTTTTTTACTGACTTTAAGTGAATTTCTAGGAAAAAAAAAACAGTTTTCAGCAAGATATTCTGAAAAGAAAAACACAGTGAAACTTAAAAACTACTTTAAATTTAATCTAGGAATCTTCTCATTTTCTAGTTCCTTACAGGGAACATAGAAAAGATTAAAAAATGTCAAGGGCATGCTTGGGAAATAAACATATATAACAAGAGATCTGACCTGAAATTCACCCATAAACATAAACAGATGTCTTTGCCCATGTGCTTCATTCAGTGCTAGAGAGATTACTAACCTAGTAGATTAACAATGAAGTATCCAAGACACACTCAACTTTGCCTAACACAGTCAATAATGGTGCCATCTCTTTTGACTCATGGTATGGATCCCCACATATTAGAAAGCACTGGATAAAGACCAAAAAGTGTCCCTTAATTCCCAGGAATGGTCAAATGGTGTTGACTTAGAATTACTACAAACCTAGGCTAGCTATAAAAGATTTTCAATCCTGTATATGAACTTGCCCTGTTCTTTCTTTTCTAGTCCACATATGATAGAACTTCCTGAAAATAAAGTGGTTCTGGTAACAGGAGGGGTGAGTGATTGTAACTAAGACTAGTTCCCTTCTCAACCTATGAATAACCACAAATGTATCAAATAAAGAAAAAAAAAGAATGTAAAAGAAAAATATTCTAAAAATCATCTCCCAGTATGTGTGTGTCAGAACAATTGACAAAATTAGTAAGCAAGTAAAAATATTTAAAATGAATGAGAAAATAAGTAAGTTTTTGAAGGTTTTTGAATGGAGAGAAAAATATGCCATCACAACCACAGAATTTAAAATAAGACTATTATAAGAACCTCCAGAATGTTTAATAAACCTGGCTAGACAAATAGTGCCTTGCACAAAGAAAATGCCCAATAAATATTTTTGGATGACATATAGATCTGTTATCTATAACAGCAGAAATGAAATCAGTGAAGGAATAGAAAAGGAGCTTGGAATAATCAGTTGAAAATCTTAATAAATCAATAAAATGGAATAGACCAAATGGAAGACAAAAATACAAAGATGGATGACAAAATACTCAAATAACACTAGAAGAAGATTGGAGATCATCATAAATCAAAGTACCAGGGAGTTTTAGGCTCCCAGAAAAATGTGAATGAGTCTGAAATTGAAAACAGGGAAAAGTGAAACATTATAGAATCCATAAGAAACTAACAGAAAGTAACCTAAAATTTAACCTTTTCAGAAATGTATTTAGATGAGATAAAACTATTCCAAAATGCAAATATTTTATTTAGAAAATTCCAGGGGCAGCTAGGTGGTGCAGTGAATAGAGCACTGGCCCTGGAGTCAGGAGGACCTGAGTTCAAATCCAGCCTCAGATACAACACAAAAACTAGCCTATGACCTTGCACAAGTCACTTAACCCCAATTGCCCTCAAAATAAAAAGAAAAGAAAGTTCAAGAGAACAAACACAAAACAAAATATGTAATAATAATAATTGTTTCAGAAATGAGGCATGGAACAAAATAAACCCACAAAATAGCAGTACTTCTATGTGTTGTTAATGAAATAACTAAAAAAAGGAAATGAAATGAGGAAAAAATATTAACACAAGAAAATAAATATCTGGCAATTAATATGCCTAAATATATACAGAATTTATATACAAAAAAGTAAATTATGAGTTCCTACAAAAACTAAATATTGAAGAAGTGTTCAATATTCATGACAGCCATATTAATACAATAAAGATGAAAATAAAATTAAAATTACTGCATAATTTTAATGCTATGTTTAAATAACATCAAGATAGCTTATTGAACTAGGCAAAATTATACATTTTAGAATTAAATAATAATAAAATTCATGTGTAAAGCTAAAAATCTAAAAAGGAAATAAAAAACCTCTGCTAGATTTGAAGTGATATTTTACACAAAATTTTTAAGTTATCTGTAAAAATAGGAAAATAATTCAATGGAGTGGAGTAGATAAGAGAGGTTTAATGGCAAATATCTAGCATACTATTTGATACACTCAAAACAAATTATTAGGACTGACTTCTGAGAGACAAGATGGTGGAACAAGCAGAAAATCTCCTAAATGCTCCAATATTCACCTCCAAAGAACTATGAAAACAGTAACCCAACAAATTCTGGAATGGCAAAACTAACAAAAAGGTGCCCAAGACAACAAGGAAAGTCAACAGGAAAGGTCTGTCTCACTCAAGTAAAAGAGGAGTGAAGGCCAGGGCAGGCAGTGTTCCAACAAAACAGTAGCATGCCCTGGCTCAGCAAGTTAGTGGGAGGGTCCCTGAGCCCCAGGACAGCACCAGGAAAATGGGCAGACTACATTACAGGTTCCACCATGTGCCTCAGTGTAGTACCAGGAAAGACATGAGACCCTTAAAGCACTGCTTGGCACCACAGAGCACCAACTGCTCCCTACCCCACCTCAGCAAAGGACCTTTCAAGGTACCAGACCCTCAAAAGCCTGGAACAGTACAAGGTCCTGTGGGCCTCCGGGCAGTGCCAGCATAGCACCATACAAAAATCCAGGGCCTGCAGCCCTTCACATAAGAAACTTGAGGCAGTGCTCCTTCTACCATAGGAGTAGAGTTCAACTTTAAAAGTAATGAAATAGGCTAGAAAAAAAATGAGGGGAAAAAAGGGAACAAAGGAAAGTAGGGAGAAAGGAAGGAAGGAAGGAAGGAAGGAAGGAAGGAAGGAAGGAAGGAAGGAAGGAAGGGAGGAAGGAAGTGAGGTAGGAAGGGAGGGAGAAAGGGAGGAAGGAAGGGAGGACAGAAGGAAGAAAGGGAGGGAGGAAGGAAGGGAGGAAAGCAGGAAGGAAAGGAGGGAGGAAGGGAGGGAGGGAGGAAGGAAGGGTAGACCAAGTCAACATAATAAAAATTACAGTTCTATCTAAATTTCCTTATTTATTCAGTGCCATGCAAATTATATTTCCCAAAAATTATTTGATAAAGCTAGAAAAGTAAAAACAAAATTCACCTGGAAGAATAAAAGGTCAAGAATATCAAGAGAATTAATTTAAAAATGCAAATGAAGGTGCCCTAGCCATACCAGATCTCAAACTATATTATAAAGCTAAAATAATCAAAACTATTTAGTACTAGTTAAGAAACATAGTAGTGGATCAGTGGGATAGATTAGATGCACAAGACACAGTAGTAAATAACACTAGCAACATGTTTTTTGATAAACCCAACAACTCCAATTTCTGGGATAAGAATTCACCATCTGACAAAAATTGCCAAGAAAATTGAAAACAATATGTCAGAAAATGCTATAGATCAGCATCTTAAACCATATACCAAGATAAGCTCAAAATGAGTAGATGATTTAGACACAAAGGGTAATAACCATAAGCAAATTAGGGAAGCAAGAAATAATTAACCTGTTAGATCTATGGAGAAGGGAAGAATGTGTGACCAAACAAGAAATAGAGAATATCATGAAATATAAATGGATAGTTTTGATTATATTAAATTTAAAAGATTTTGCACAAACAAAACCAATGCAGCCAAGAAAAGGAAGTAGAAAGCTAGAAACAATCTCTATTAGGAATTGTCTCTGATAAAGTACTCATTTCTCAAATATATAGAGAACTGTGTCAAATTTATAAGAATAAAAATCATTCCCCAGTTGATAAATGGGCAAAGGATATGAACAAGCAGTTTGCAGATGAAGAAATTTAAGCTGACTATAGTCATATGAAGAAATGTTATAAATCCCTACTGATTAGAGAAAAGCAAGTTAAAACAATTTTGAGGTACCAACTCACACCTATCAATTAATATGATATGACAGAAAAGGAAAATGATGAATGATGGAGAGGATATGGGAAAAATTGGGACACTAATGCACTAATAATGGAGTTGTGAAATGATCCAACCATCCTGGAGAGCAATTTGGAACTATACCTAAAGAGCAATCAAACTGGACACACCTTTTAATGCAATAATACACCTACTAGGAATAAATACCAAAGGGATCATAAAAAAGGGGAAAGAACTTACATGCACAAAACTATTTATAACTGCTTTTTTTTTTTTTTAAGCAATCGGGATTAAGTAACTTGCTCAAGGTTACACAGCCAGGTGTTTCTGGGTGGGTGCTAAATGTCTGAGCCTGGATTCGATTCCCCAGGTCATCCCCACACTGGGGCCAGTGCTCTTACTCGCTGTGCTACCTGGATGCTCCAATAACTGCTTTTCCCATGTTAGCAAAGAATTGGAAACTGAAGGGATGTCCATCACCTGAAAATTGACTGAACAAGTTGTGCTTTGTGAATGTAATGGAATATTATTGTGAAATGAGAAATAATGAGTAGGCAGGTTTCAGAAAATTTTATTTTTATATAAAAATAATTCTGCCAAAAAATGAAAACTTAAAGACATAAAAACCAATGACAAAATATTTAGGGAATTAACACCAGTCTACAAAATTTAAGAAAGCTGTAACACTTTTCAAACTTTAAGGTACTATCTTAAAACCATCACATTAAATATATTTTACCAGATCACAGTTTTAGAACTGGTAGTGACTAGAAGTCAACTACTCCAACCCTCTTACATTATAAGTGATAAAACTTGACACCTAGAAAGGTCAAGGAATTCCCCAAGGACACTCAGGTGACAAGTAGCAGAGTTTATATTGAAACCTCAGACATCTAACATCAAATCTTTGTTTTTGGTTTGTTTTCTATTCTGCATTACTGAGGCATGCTGACATAGATTATAAAAAATATATTTTAATATAATTCTGGGAAAAAAAGAACACTATGTGCTGGTAGAGCTATGAAAAAGTTAAAAAAACTTTGGATAGTAATATAGCATTATGTGGTTATATACTACCATAATTTAGAAAAGAGTACATACTTTTTTCATCCAAAAATCCCAGTACTAAGTTTATACCACCAAGGAGGTTACTAACAGAAAGAAAAGTAACATTTGAGCAAAAATATTTACATGAACACAATTTGGTATAGCAAAAAACTAGAAGCAAACTATGTGTCTGGGGAGGAAATGGTTGAATGGTGTTGTATGAACGTAATGTAATATAATTATACCTTAAAGTTAAAAGGACATGAAGAATTTCAATACAGATGTAGATGCATGAGTAAATGTAGAGTAGATGTAAGTGTAAGATACAAAGTAAAGAGAGCAAATTTGAAAGAATGATAGATACATTGACTAATAGTATGCAAATGAAGATAACATGAAAAGAACCCCAAACATCAAAAGAAACTTCATATATGGGATTGGTATCACCCTGCTAAAATTAAAGTTCATGGTCTTCCTCTTTTTAAACAGCTTGTAAATTATGAAAGGATGTAGCTGTATGTACAATCAGCTATAACTCTTGTGCTGTTTTTCTTAACCATTTTTAGGAAGAATATTTTGTCTTTTATTTCTGTATTTATGTTTTGTTTGCCTACTTGTCTTTTCCATTAGTGTGTTCTATTCATTTATAGCAAACACTCAGAATGAAAAAAAAAATCAACTTATCTTTAACTGCAGACAAAATCCATTGTAAAACTTCAGACAGAACATAAGCAAGATTTAAAGTGAACAAGAAACTTCTGAGGACAAGGGATGGCAGAAGAGAGGGATTAAGTGGAGAAAGGATAAAGTGGAGAAAGGATAAATTCACCAGGTCTCAGAACAGCAGCAAACTCTGTCTAGGCAGGCCATTACTTAAACAAATCAATAAGTTCCTACTGGTTGTGATTATATTCAGTTCAGTAAAATAGTACTCTTCTCTTGTAATCAGCTGATAACTGGTCTGGCAATCATCTGTACCTCCAAAACTGAATGAATTTCATGTCCCATGATCCTTCAATTCCTCCTTCCATTTGGGATAATACTTTACAATACCCTCATATCAAAAACAAACTAAGTTGAAAACAAAATTTATTAATTATAAAGACATATACTTGGCAATATAAGAAGACATGCAGAGTTCACCATTGGCTCAACACTATGCCAATCCTTTATGTATATCTCCAATGGCTCTTTCTTCATTACATCTCAAATCAATTCCACACATTAAAAAGCTTCTTGACCTCTTGCTTCACATACAAATGCAAGGGTCAGATCTCCTTATCATCATTTCAAATGTACTTGGTCACCAGTGGTAAAACAAGATATTGATTCACTTGGGTACATTGAAAGTTAATGATTTTAAACTATTGTACATACCTCTATCTGATTCCTCCCAGGATTTTCAACTTCTATACTAGCCTAGAGGGAAACTTTTTTAAAACTATATTTTTTGGTAATAGAAAAACAGATTTAAACAATCCTTCCCTTTACAAAAATGATTTAAAAAAAAGTAAAACAAGGACATTAAATACATACATGTATTAAGTAATTTTAAAGTATTATTAACTTTAATTTCTTTGTCCAAAGGAAAAGTCTAGTTAACTACTTGGCCGCAGAAAGAACAAGAATGATTTCATATTCTTTTTACAACATTATCGTTATAACATTCTAAGTAATAACTTGAAATTTCATTGGATAACTGAGAATGAGGAATCCTAGACAAAGTATAGAGTGGAGTTCCTTCTCTTCTCTTTTAATTTTGCCCCAAGCAAAGACAAATAGAGGGGAGCAGAATGGCCAGAAAAATTACTACCCCCATGTGATGACAGAACAAAGAAAAATAATTCTAATGGTCTGTATTTACGTAGCATTTGAAATATAGCATCTCCTCAAAACACCTTTTATATCCCCAGGGTCTAGTGTGATGATGCAGACACAGTAGGTGTTTAATAAATGCTTGGTGGTTAACTGATTCCCACTCCACTCAGGAATTTAACTATATTCTGTATTGCAGCCAACCAACTAAGAGAATGGAAAAAAAAAAAAAAAACATTGCTGACCTCATATGCCACTCCACCTTCCACTCTTGAAATTACTTTGCATGTAAGGCCCTTAAAAGGAAGTTCTCTTTTTGTTTTTATCTTTGGATTCCTAGCATTTATTGTAGTGCCTGACGCAAAGTACTTAACTAATTCTCACTGAAAAAGTGAATGAATAGGATTGAGCTAAAATTAGCTTTCAAAATTACTGGGCAGCTAGGTGGTGTAAGAGAAGGAAGCTAGAGGGAAGAAGATCTGATTTCAAATCTAGCCTCAGATATTTGAAAACTGGGTAATCCTGGACAAAATACTGAATCTCTATCTAAGTTTCCTCATTTGTAAAATGGAGATGATAACAAAAACATCTAGCTCCCAGGATTTTGTAAGGATCAAGTGAGATATAGAATGTGTTCAACACAGTGCCTGGCAAACAGTAAGCAACACATAAATATTAGTTTTTACTGTTGTTTTTGTTGTTGTTACCTGATCAATAATGGTCAGTTAGCCAATCCATTTAATCACTTACCAAGTACCAGGCATTGAGCTAATCTCTGGGGATACAAAGACAGAAATACTTCTCTGTCCTCCAGAAGCTCATAGTGAAAAAGGGGAGAGAATATGTAGAAAACTATGAGCATGCAAGATCCAGAGAGAATTCGATGGGAGGCATCTGAAAGTATAAGGAACTAATGGTGGCGAGATCATCTAATCTTATGCCTTCATTTTACAAATGAGGAAGCTGGGACCCACATAGGTTAAGCAACTCGCTCAAGGTCACTCAGGTAGTTGGGGACAGAGCCAGAATTAAAATCTAAGTCTCCTGATTTCCAATCTTGACCTTTTTTCACTAACCACTCCATTTCTTATTTCTGTGGCTTTATAAATCTTAAATTTTTACTTTGCAAACTGGAAGTGATAAATTATGTAGAAGGGGAAAACTGAGACATGCATGACACAAGGAAGGAATACTGAATGTTCCCATATACCTACACTGGCATCTTCTTGTTTATCCAATTCCACCCACTCTCACCTCTGTCCCACTCAATTCCAACTCAGAGATAGCTTTCTAGACAAAAGAAATAAATATGTCTAGGGATAAGCATTGAAACACAAGGTAGTATTGGAGAGGTCTGTGCCCTGTGCAAATTAAATCCATCTCTGTTCCCTATATTTCATCTTGATTCTTCTGCCCTCCCAAAGCTGGCATCAGAGATGCCCCAGTTGACTTATCCTTATGTACAGTTTACTTCATCCTAGACCCCTCCCCCCACCCCACCACCAGTTACAAAATACAACCACATAAATTATAAAGTCTTGCATTATAAAAGAGGGACTGGCTCTTTTGATAAAAGTCATTATCACCATTTCCTGGTGCTGATAACAAATGCATTTTGGCTTTGATACATGCCTTAAGGCAGCAAGAGAAAATGTTGCCATGGTTTCAACTTCATGCTTTGATCAAATATTCAACTTTTGTTCTCAACATTGATCTCGGAGGACCTTTGATGTCATCTGAAAAACCACAATGGATTTATTCAATGCTCATTTTCCTTCACCCCTAAATCAAAAGGTAGCATGACATTGGTCCTCTCTCCATCTGCCCTTCTACCTGACCTGAAGTGCCAAATTTCTACCATCCCTTTCAACATGACCTTGGCTTCACTCCACAACTTCCCTCAGCATCTCCACCTGGCAAAACATCAACAATGAGGTTTGGTACAGCTACATCTGAGCAGTTCCTGATGTTCAGCTACATTCAAGAAGAGGTCACACAGGTCAAGAAAAAGGACAGGAATCAAAGGCTACTTAGGTCCAATGGTATGTAACCAGGAAAAAAAATAAATTAGCTAAGTCTACATTTGATCTTTTCAGTGTTTCCTCCAGCCTTCTCCTTTAACTGCTTCATCAGTTTCCCCAGGGTGTCCTGGACTTTATGTGTAATTACTAAATACAAAATGACTTTCATTTACTGATACATTAGCAAGCAACTTACATTCATTATATATTATCCATGTATCTAATATCACAGAAATTAAATTCTAGAGTAATTCTTATAGTAATTAATTGCAGATTGCTCATTTCTTTTTTTTTTTAAAGCAATCAGGGTTAAGTAACTTGCTCAAGGTTACATGGCCAGTTATTTCTGGGTGTGGTGCTAAGTATCTGAGCCCAGATTTGATCCCCAGGTCATCCTGACACTGGAGCCAGTGCTCCTACTCGCTGAGCCACCTGGCCACCCCCAGATTGCTCATTTCTAATGGGTATAGAGGTAAAGGGGAAAAGTTTATAAAGTTCATCAGCTTTAGAGTTCATTTTAAAATAGGATGCACAAATTGAGGCTGAGAGGCGTTGTAAATTGCCCAAGGTTATACAGAAATAAGTAGCAGAATTTGGACTCAAATTAAATATCCTTAACCCCAAAGTTTTGTCCATTGTACCATGATGTTCTTAAAAGCTTACAAGCTGTTTCTATCAAAGTTATTGCTTTATAATATGTCTTAAGGTGTTTTACTGGGTTTTTTTTTCTATTTTCAAGTATAGAAAATGAAGTCACAGTAGAGCAAAAAATGGCCACAGTAACTATATAGTATGTTCATATAACTAAATATATGTATCCACATTTGATGATAATCCATCAATAGACTAGATTTTGCTGAGTCGAAGTTAATCATGAATTAGTAGTGTAATATGGCAGCCGTAGACATCCTACCCTCTTGTTAGCTTCCTTTGGTGTATTGTCTTTTCCTGTTATATTGTATGTTTCTTGGGGGAAGGGTTGTTTTTCCTTTATGTATTTGTATCCCCAGTACTTAGAACAGTGTTAACACAGAGGAGACTCTTAATAAATATTGACTGGCTACTGCCTATCAACATGGGAGGATGGATTGAAGGAATTGGAAGAATGTTGTCAGGGGTGTTGGAATCTGGGTTCTTGTTTAGGGACTGCCTGCTGGGGCATCAGTTGGCCTAGATGACTGATCTTTAAAGTCCCTTCCATCTCTGAGCAGTTGTGCTTTATAGTAAATATCTGTTTTGAAGTAGATAAATAGGTTGATAAGAGAAGGAATTTCATTGCTTTATGAAATCTAAAGGCAAATACATCTCCTTACCTTATTATTATAAAGTCCCACAGTCAGAACACTATCTGTCATAGAATAATAAAATTGAAGATGACAATGTTTCCCAAAGCAGTAGCACTTGGAGCTGGTAAGATAAGCACTTCTGGAAAATGTGCCATTATTAGCGCCCACCCACATGTAGTGACCTGAAAAGAAAAGGTGGTGACATGTGACATATTATATATTTAATTACTTTTTTAAACAAAATTACTATATTTATATATTTTTTTGTAAAGTGGTACCAAAATGGAACTGCTTTGTTTTAAAAGGTTTAAAATAGCCAATCAATGGAACCAAATGAAATTACATAATGCTTCTCGAGCAATCATAACCTCTAGTTCTTCAATTTTTCTTGTATTCCCTTAGTAAATCACCACTCTTCCAGTTCCACTTCCTTCCTTTCAAATACTGACTTTAAAGTTAGCCATTTGGCAACACACCATCCTCCAACCCTGAGTTTCTACTTTGTGTCCTTGGGCCACCCTCCACCATCAACCTCCATTACTAGTATCAAGCTATAGACCACTGATGGAACAAAAGAAAGGATGACACTGTCTATACTACACTATAAATTCATGGCATCCAACCTCCACCGGCCTCATTACTACATGTCAATCCTTCTATTCACTTGGCAGAGTATTGCTATGTATGTCATGTAAGCGTTATGCCAAGAACTCATTCATCTTTAGTTCTCAAAATCTCTTTGTATCACCACCTAAATCCTCTTCCTTCCGGGCTCAAAAGACAAATGGGCCCCATCTGGCCAAAGTTAATTCATCTATTTGTGCCCTTAATCACATCATCACCACTGTCCCATACAATCCCATCTCAGATCTTGCTTTACTAAACTTTTTTCAATTATTCATCCTTCATCTCTCCCTCACTGCTGATTATTTCTCTTCCTCTTTGACCTTTCTGCAATATTTGACAACGTTAATCACCTCATTCTTAATGTTACTCTTGTCTGCCTCAGGTCCTGTGATACTGTTCCGCTTCTTCTCTTAGATCTGTTTGGCCATTCCTCTTTAGTGTCTTTAATGGTTTCATTCTCCTCTTTTTGATCCTTGAATTTGGGAATCTTCCAAGACTCTATATTTAACATTTTGTTCTCTGTATGTTATCTTCCTAAGTGAATTCATTGATTCCCACCCAGGGTTCCAGGTGCTGTTTCTAGTCAGATGATTTCAAATCATCCATTTTGCACATACCCAGTAGAATCTCTCCCTTTGCCTCCAGGTTCACATTTTAAACTGTTTATAAGAATTTTTCTACCTGATGTATTTTTGATCATTTTTCACATTCAACATGTACAAGAATGATCTCATCATCATCATCTCACCAGAATCTGTTCATCTTCCCATCTTCCTTCTTTCTACTGATGGCAACACTGTCCTCCAAGTCATCCAAGTTTTAAATGTCAGAATAATATTTGACTTATCTATTTCTTTATTTCCTGCTTCTAATCAATTACTATTTCCTTGGGGTTTCATCTTGATGGTATCTTTCTCTTCATTCACAATAACACTATCATAATCCACCTTTATTTGATGAACTACTATAGTAGCCTTCCAAATTGCACCCTCTGACAGTCATTAGTCATGCTTTGCTAAAGCCATCCTGATACAAAAATAATATCTCTAATGAACAGATTTCATCACATAGGAAACAATAGAAAAAGTCAACATTCTTTCTACTATTTCTATTGTCTCTTGTCTTTACTATTTAGATGACCTTGGCCATCACTTCATTTCTCTGGATCTCAATTTCCTCATCTTTAAAATGAGGGGGTTGGACAAGACAGCCCCATAGGTCACAACTGGCTCCAAACCTGTGATCCCATGATCATTCTCCTGATCATATTGTTCCTTTTCCCAGAAGTCTTTAATTGCTCCATATCACCTATAGTATAAGAAACAAGTTTCTGAATCTCATTGTCAATGCCCTCCACAATCTGCCTTCTACCTTCTTTTTGAAGCTCGTTCCATGTTCCTTCCTTTTACAGTTCCTACATGACAGTCAAATGATACTGCTACCTCTTTCCCACTCCCACTTTATAGTTCCCTGCCCTCATCTACATCTGTATGTTCTTCCCCTAAAGAAGAATGCTTTACATTTTCATTTGGTGACATTCAAAGGGTACATCTCGGGTTCTGCTTCTTCCATGAAACTCTCCTTGGCCCTTGCCTATTAGCTGAAAGGGACCTCTTCCTCCTCAAATTGTCAAATTCCTTATAATACGTTATCTTGAATGTGTCTTGCAGTTATCCCCTTCAAACTGTATACTTATTAGAATGCATATCTTATCCATTTAACTGAGCCCAAGTGTTGTCAGTGTCCCTGCTACCTAGTACAATGTCTTGCATATGGTCAGTCAATAAACATTTATTAAGCACTGACTATGTCCCCAGTATTGTGTAAAGCACTGGGGATACAAAAATAGGCAAAAGTCAGGCTCATCCCTCCAGAGTCTCAAAATTTAATGGAGGAGAAAAGTAAACAAATAGGCACAAACAAGCTACATACAGAATAAGTAGGAAATAAAAAGGGAAGACACTAGAATTAAGAGGAACTGGGAAATGCTTCATATAGAAGATGGGATTTTATTTGGGACTTAAAGAAAACAAGGGAATCCAGTAGGCAAATATGACAAAGGAAAGAATTCTAAGCAACAGGGAAAGCTAGAGAAAATATCCGGAGCCAAGACATGGTATTTTGTTCTTCATGAACACTTGCTTAATTGAACAGAATCCCAGGGGGAAAAGATCCTCCCTAGTTATGTAATATGACTTGACTGAAGCATAAATCATCTCTGATACAACAAATCATCCAATTAACAAACAGTTATTGAGGTTCTACTACGTATTAGGCACTTCCCAAGATGATCACTAAGGTACCTTCTAACTTGCGTACTATTCCCTATCTAGCTCATGATTAAATGCCTCCAGTGATGTACACATGGTAAATTTTATTATAAATACGTAGTCTACTAGCTATCCAATCTTCTTCATTTCTAAAGACAAATTTTGATGAAGACAAAAGGAATTGGAATCATTTCCCTATTAGAATAATCTCCATCTCCCCAAATATGGCACCATCCATTTGACAGCTTTTCATTTTCAACTAGTCACTAATCATTCTTGATTTACCATATACCAAGATCCAATAGATAAGTTTTCAACTCTATGTATTGAAACTCAAAAGGCTTTCATAAATATCATTTCGAGATTTGTTTTGTTTTGCTTTTTACAAAGTGCCTGGCAACTCTACCTGGACTTATGAAAATTGTAGGTGCATTATAGTAAATTTGTGTAAACTGGATAGGCTAATCAGCCAAAATGCTACTACCACATGAATTTAATCTTTACAGGGTTTTTAATTACTTTAGAAGAAAGATCACGCACGAATCACTAGAAAAGTTAAAAATCTTATTTTCATCACAAGTGTGTTGTAACATTCATATGGTGGTTTTAGTAATATTGGGCACCTCATTCACATACTAGAATGATTTTAAAAGGAAAATAAAACATGTAAAGAACTAATTAAAATATAATGAAATCACTTCAGTATGTGTGATTCTCAGAAATCCAACTTAAGGCACAATAAGAATTCTACATTAGTTTGTGTTCCAAAAGGGGCCTAGCCCTCCAGGCCTGATATTATAGCTCCTTTTTAGAAATTATGGCAGCCAAAAGGAAGATAATACATTTGCTTGGGAAACAAGAGTTAGATGGATGGGAGAGTATGTGAGTTTAACATACTGAATGCCAGTGGTGTAATAGTACATAAGAAAAAAAAAATTTCAGGTTATAACATGCTATGTTATGTCAAAATTCTTGAATGGAAATCTTTCCAAAGTTTAATATCAGGTATTGAATTCAATTTAATTCAACAAAGGAGTTTTTAAAATGTGTATGATGTGTTAGGTATTGTGCAAGGCTACAGTATAAAAGGTAATCAAATGACCCATTCCTTGAATTCAGAAAACTTCCAAAAAAGCAAACTGTGTAGGGAATGAGGATGACTGACAATTTAAAGGGGAGAGGTGTTACATGTATACAAATCACTATAACTCAAATTAAAATATATTTGTAAACATAACAGATAAGTATGGAGTAGCATGAGAGATAAAGGAATGAAAAGATTGTTTCTTGCTTGTGGGGATCAAAGAACGTTTGAATGTACAACAAAATGTTAAAAGGCACTGAAGAAAGAGGGGAAATTTTGTTTTGTTTTAACTAATTTAAAAAAAATTTCCCTTAATTTATAAGCTGTCCCTCCTACTACTTCCCTCATAGAACCAGAGAGGAAGGAAGGGAGGAAGGAACGAAGGAAGGAAGGAAGGAAGGAAGGAAGGAAGGAAGGAAGGAAGGAAGGAAGGAAGGAAGGAAGGAAGGAAGGAAGGAAGGAAGGAAGGGAAGGAAGGAAGGGAAGGAGGGAGAGGTAAGTGGCCTGTTTCATCTTCAGTCCTCCAGGTTAATGGTTTATCCTCACACTAGATTTCAAAGTTGTTTTCCCTGCTATGTTGTTTTCATTAACATCATACAAATTTTTCTCCTAGTTCTATTTACTTTACTCTACTGCATATAGGTCTTCCTAGTTTCCTACAAAACTGTCCATTTTATCATTTTTCTGTTACAATAATATTTTCTTATTACACATACATTGCCCATTAAATAACCCCCTCATTTTTAACAGTTGGCTGTTTTGAAAAGAACTGTTATAAATGTTTGCATGTGCTAGACCTTTTCCTCTTTCTTTGGTCTCTGCGTATCTTAGCACAGTGCCCTAGATGCTCTGGTGGGAGTCCCTTAACAAACTGTGTGAGTGGAAGATGCTCTCTAGGCCATCTAAACAAATAATGGGTGGGAGAGTGAAAACAGGGTACTGTAATAATCTGCTTCACAAGAACATTCTGATCATTTCAGCAAAATTTAGTCTGAACAGTACTGGTCTGAAGACCAGGGTTAGAGTCCCACCTCTCAGATTTGTTACCTGCAAATCCTTAGCTTCTCCCAGTATCTACTTCCAAATTTGCAAAATGGGCATGATAATACCTAGGATGCTTATCTCACTGAGGTGTTGAGTAGTTCAAGTGAGATAATGCTTTATAAGTGCTCTTTAAAGGGCTGGGTAAATGTCAACTTTCTCAGAAACTATTATTCTGGTTTGGTTATCTAACATTTTCAACACTCTTGAAAATTTTACCGAACATTTACCGTATTATACCATTGGTTCCTCACAACAACCCTAAGAGGTAGGTGCTATTATTATTCTCACTTTACTACAGAGGTAACTGAGGCTGGGAAAGTTTTAGTGTCTTTCCTGAGAACAGAATAATTAAGTTTCAGGCAAGATTTGAACTCAGGCCTTTTTCTGACTCCAAGTCTAGCACTCTCTCCACTCTCCCATTTAGCTACCTCAACAGTACAAATACCAACAGAAAAAAAAAGTACAGAGAACAGAGGCTCTTAACCTTTTTTATGTGGTACCCTTTGACAGTCTGGTGAAACCTGTAAGATCCTACTCAGAATAATTGTTTAAATGCATAAAATAAAATACATAGGATTATGAAGGAAATCAACGATATTGAAATATAATAATCAAATAATTTTAATAATAAATTTATATATAAAAATTTTAATAAATTATTTTTAAGCTCGTAGATCCCAGATTAAGATACAATAATGCCTCTAGGGATGAATAAAATTATTTCCAGGTATACAGTTCATTGTAGAAATTTAATGAGCAAAGTCAAAAATACTAGTGGAGGCAAAAGTATGTTTTCCATATGTGGATTCTTTTTTTTATCTTTTTAGAGGGGGGAAGGCAGGGCAATTGGGGTTGTGACTTGCCCAAGGTCACACAGCTAATAAGTGTTAATGGTTTGAGGTCAGATTTGAACTCAGGTCCTCCTGACTACAGGGCTGGTGCTTTATTCACTGTACCACCTAGCCACCCCCATGGTATTTTCTCCCACAGCAGAGCACTTCCTGTTGAGAGAAAGCTTGCCAGGCTTCTCCACCTAAATAAATGGGGTACTCCCACTTTTTTTCAAAACATTTCCATATCCTGGGAGGCAAAGATGATTAGGCAATCTAAACTCTGACCATGCAACCCTTGCTCAGGCAAAAATCTCTGCATCTGCAGGGGTTATGAACAAATTTCATAAGTCATCTTGTCTTTCTCCACCTGAAAGCCACAGTCTTTTCCCCCTTTCTCCTTTACCTCATTCCTCCCTGCCTTCTTTTTTTCACTCTTTCCTCTTCATTTCCCCTTATCTTATCCTTTGTCTTAAATAACTTCACCTACTTCTTTAGTAAAGTCAGGAGCAAAGAAACCTGAGCCAGATACAGGTCACTTCCTATTCTCCTCAGCTCCCAGGATCAGCATTCAGGTAGAGAGTGGCCAGACTTGCCCCAACCTTCTCATCCAAAACAACTTCATTAAGAGAAGTTTGTTTGTAGAACATGTACTGAGCAAAATTATCATAGAAAGGCAAGTTACAAATATTAGTAAACTGCACATACCTATGTGTAAATGAGAACCAATAAAGGAACTTCCCCCACACCAGGAGTTCCTGACACCAATGACAATGTGTATTGATAAACAAAACACATGGGAAATTGCACAAATATCTACCTATAGGGTAAATTATACTGTGGCAATCTTTGTGATACTCTAAAAAAACCTGCCCTTGTCTCTAAAGTCTCCTCAAGCTGTTCAATTACCCTCCCTCTCTCTTCCCTTTGCCTGACAAACTTCTAGAAAGAATAACCAACTTTCATTGCCACTGCTTCTCAAAGTCTTGCAATCTGGCTTCTGACCCCACCAATTAAAACAATTTACTCTCTGCAAGGTTACTAGTAGCCTCTTAATGGCTAAATGCAGTGAACTTTCTTTATTTTGAATCCTCCTTCACCATTTTGTAACTTCTGATGATGAGAGCCAGCCTTTTCCATTTATATTTTTTCATTGGCCTCAGTGACTCTGCTCTTTTCTGGCTCTCCTATCTGTTCAAGCACTCTTTAGATTCCTATTCTGGTTCAGAATCACTCTCTTTCTTGTTAAGTATGGTATTCTAACAGATCTGTCCACTGATATCAGTACTTCTCTTCAGCTATCTCCTAGGCATGTCTGACTTAGATGTCCTGGCACCTCAAATGTAACATGGTCATATCAGAGTCACACACACACACACACACACACACACACACATTTCCCACTAAACTTGTGTCTTCTTCCCATTTCTTTATTTTTGGTGATGGCACTAAAACCCTAAAAATGCTTGAAACCCCAGACTCTTCTTTGACTCTCTCATTCCTTTCCTTCCCTCATATTCAATCAGTAGCCAAGGCCACAGTTCTAACTCCACATCTCTCACATTTTCCACTTTTCTCAAATTATATGATCATCACCCTAGTTCAGAGTCTCAACACCTGTAAACCTGAATTATTATAGTTATCTTCAAACTAATATCCATTTCTAGTTTAACTCTTCTCTAAAGCATTCTCCACACAGATGATGAAAGAATTTTTCTAAGGTATGAGTTTGGTCATCCCACTCTCGAACTCAAAAATCTTCACTGGCCCATCACTCAAATTACAAAATAGAAACTCATTAGCCTGGAATAAGATCTTCTACAATCTACATGCAATCCCCCTGATTTAAAATTATTTAACATAATTGTATCTTATTTTGATTTACTTCTGGAAGACTAACATTATATAGGTATTGGAAATAGTGACCTGTTATTTCCTATTTCTGTATATTCACACAGGCTATTTCCAATATGTCTCTGCTTTTCAGAATCCTTTTCCTTCAAGGCTCAGGTGGGTCTTCCTTCTTAAAGGCTTCCCTAATTAGTAAGGCTGGAAATTCCCTCCATCCTTGAACTTTACTAAAACATTTTAAGTGAATCTGTCCTTTGTCCTCATCACACCCTGCCTTGTTTTTCACTTGTCTGCGTAGATGTCATATACTTCTTAGCAGATTGTTAAGTTCCTTGAAGGTAGAACCTATGTCACTGTTAGCTTTGCATCACTAGTACTTAGCAGAGTGCCTTGGACCTAATCAATGGTTGTTGAAATTGATCTTCACCACTCTCCTATGCATGTTGTCTATAGTAAGTTCCTTGAGGTCAAGGATAGTCTTTGCTTTTGTACTTGTATTAGTATAATGCTTGGCACATAGTAAATAAATGCTTTTTCATCCATTCACTTAGCAGTTCAGGAATCAGACTGCCCAGAATTCTCAACACCAATGAAAATGTGGTCCAGACATCAACAAAGTAAGGAAATCAGAAAATTTTTTTTTTTCAATTTGGTTACACTCAGAGAGAGAGTAGCCCATCCAGTCATATATGAAGGATATATAATCATACATATAAAGCTGGAAGGGACCTTAGCAGTCAGTGAGTCCAATTCCTTCATTTTATAAATGAAGAAACAGAGTGAGGGCAATTGAGTGACTCATCCCAGGACCACACAGCTGGCAGAGTATCTGAGGCAGGATTTGTACCCATGTACAAGTCCAAAACACTAACCACTGCACCACAGACATGAAAAATCAATGAAAATACGAAGAGATGGAAGGGACATGCAATATTAATAATGGAGAATGAGATCCAATGACATTTTCTTTAGTCTCTTATCTTTGTAATACTTTAGTCTTGCCAAATTTGTGACTACATAATAACAAGCACTCAAATATAATAACTGTATTTTATAAGAGGCTGATGACTTGAAATTATCATTTAATTCACTGTGCTAGCTCGTTCCTCTGAGGCCAGTAAAACCATAGTGTGCTTCCTTTATTGGACAGAAGATACAATTCTTGCAAGAAGGCAACAATGAGGCATAAAAGCAAACAGTTTATAAAGGAAAAAGAAAATGGCCAGAGAAGATTGAAAAGGGAGAACAAAGAGAAAGGAGGCTAATAATCAGTGTTACTTAATGAATAGCAAGGAGGAATGACAAAACGTCTTCTAAAATGTAATGACAGCAAGCAAGACAATATTCCCGATTGATGTCAAGTGGAGACAGGTGTTAGCCTGAGCTAGAATTTTGTACACATACAGATAAAGGAAAAGAAAATTAGATGTTTAATACCTACACAGTTTGATCCACTAAAACAAAATAATAGCTCAGAAAAGAAAAAAGTCAGGTCAACTTGAAATATTTATTTAGTCACTGCAAGAAAACCAAGCACATAAGTTTGTGGGAATAGTATTAGATAAGGAAAGTTTCTTTTATTGAAATGAAGGAAGTAAAAGATGTAAAGTAATTCTGCAAAGTAACAAACTCTTTTATTATAGATGAAACATTTTTTAATTTGTTTTAAATTAAATGTTGTTTATTTTTGGTTTACATCATTCATTTCCACAAGATTTTGAGTTACAAATTTTCTCCCCATCTTTCCCCTACCCACCACTGAAAAACAGCAGCCTCACTGTATACCCCTCCCCCAATCTGCTCTCTCCTATATAGTCCCCTATCCCCCCTCTGACTTTCCAGTAGGGAAAGATAGATCTCTATACACTAGTGCCTGTATGTCTTATTTCCCAATTGCATGTCAAAAAAGAAATATATATATTAAACATTTGATTTTGAAACTTTGAATTCCAGATTCTTTCCCTTCCTCCCTCATCACCCACCCTTACTGGGAAGATAGGCAACACAATATAGGTTGTACATGTGTAGCATGCAAAAACATTTCCATAGTGGATATATTGTGAAAGACTGACTATATTTCCCTTCATCCTATCCCACCCCCCACTTGTTCTATTCTCTACTTTGACCCTGCCCCTTTACAAAAGTGTGTGCTTCTAACTTCTGTCCCACCCCCAACATGCCCTCCCCTCCATAATATCTCCTCTCATCCCCTTTCCCCCATCACTCCTGCAGGGTGAGATACCCAGGTTAATGTGTATGTCATTCCCTCCCTGTGCCAAATTCAAGGAGAGTAAGGTCGACCTATTCCCTTTTGCCTTTCTATTCTTCACCTCCATTGTAACAGTTTTCCCTTACCTCTTCTACATGAGATAATTTACCTCATTCTGTCTCTCCCCATCTCCTCTCATCATATTCTTCTCTCACCTCTTAATTTCACCTTTTAAGTATCATCCTTTCTTATTCAATTAATCCTGTGCCCTCTGAATATGTATACCTGTACACATATATGCACACACTCACAAATATATTCATATACCCTCCTTTATAGACATATATATGCATGTATACATACATATATATATATACACACATTTATATTCCCTTAAATTATTCTCATACTGAGATAAGTTACATAAGTTACAATTATTGTTTTTCCATGTAGGAATATAAATAGTTCAACTTTGATAAGTTCCTTATGATTTCTTTTCCCTGTTTACCTTCTCATGCTTCTCTTGCTTCTTGTATTTCAATGTGAAATTTTCTATTCAGCTCTGTTTTTTCATTAAGAATGCTTGGAAGTCCTCTATTTCATTGAATGACCTTATTTTCCTCTGAAATATGATGCTCAGTTTTGCTGGGTAGGTGATTCTTGGTTTTAATCCCACCTCCTTTAAACTCTGGAATATCATATTCCAAGCCCTTTGATCCCTCAATGTAGAAGCTGCCAGGTCCTTTGTTATCCGATTGTGTTTCCACAATATTCAAATTGTTTCTTCTTGGCTGCTTGCAATATTTTCTCCTTGATATGGGAACTGTGGAACTTGGTTATAATATTCCTAGGAGTTATCTTTTGAGGATGTTTTTCAAGAGGTGATCAGTGGATTCTTTCAACCTCTATTTTGCCCTCTGTTTCTAAAACATCAGGGCAATTTTCCTTGAGAATTTCTTGAAGGAAGATTTCTAGGTTCTTTCTTTGATTATGGCTTTCAGGTAGTCCAATAACTTTTAAATTATCTCTCCTGGATCTATTTTCCAGGTCAGTGGTTTTTCCCATAAGATATTTCACATTGCCTTCTATTCTTTCATGTGTTTGGATCTGTTTAATAGTATCTTGATATCAAATAAAGTCACTAGCTTCCATTTGCTCCAATCTAATTCTGAAGAAATGATTCTCTTCAGTGAGCTTTTGAGATTCTTTTTCCATCTGGCAAATTAGGTTTTTTAAGGCATTCTTCTCCTCATTGGCTTTTTGAGCCTCTTTTGCCATTTGAGGTAGTCTATTTTTTAAGGTGTTATTTTCTTCAGTCAGGTTGTTGACTCTCTTTTCATGATTTTCTTGCATCATTCTCATTTGTCTTCCCAATTTTTCCTCCACTTCTCATATTTCATTTTCAAAATCCTTCTTAAGGTCCTCTATGGCCTGTAACCAGTTTATATTTTTCTTGGAAGCTTTTGGTGCACGAGTTCTGACTTCATTGTCTTCCTTCTACTCCATGCTTTGATACATTTTGTGCTTTAAAAAGAATACAAAGTTGGATTGCTATGCTTGCTTTGCTTCCTTTGCTTGCTTATGTTGCCACTCAGTTACTTGACTTTTGAGCTTTTTACCACAGTAGAACTCTGCTTCCAGAGAAGAGAGCTTTGTCCCAAATGGCTGGGGTTTTCACAGCTTCTGGAGCTATTCACTGGGTGCCCTCTCTGAAGCCTCCATCGGCTCTAGCACCTGGTCACACACCCCAGGACCTCCACCCAAGACAGCGATCCGGATCCAAGCAGGTTAAAGCAAGAGTGATTGCCCCTCAGAATGGTCGCTTTGTCCCCCTGTGATCTGCAGGCCAGTAGATCTGTGTGCAGCTGCGGCCACTATGCCTCAGTCACTCTCCCTCCAGGGGTAGAGGCCAGACCTCACTCCTGGACCCCTGTTCCCAAAGTCCACACTGACCTCTCACTTTGTCTTTGGCATTTATGGGTTGAAATTCTGGAAACTGCCACAACTGTTGGTGATCCAGTCTCCCAAAGTCCCTCCAGCCAGGCTGGTCGTGGTTGCCCTGAGGCTAAAACTGGGGGCTTACTCAGGGCTGGTCTCTGCTCCCAGGAGGCTGTGATGAACCCTTTCTGTTTGCCTGATGGGCTGTCTTCAGTGGGAGTTTTGTTTCTCTCTCTCACTTTGTGGGTTCTGTAGCCCTAAAGTTTGTTTGAGTCCTTTTTTATAGGTATTTGAGATGGTTATGGGTGTTTTCCTGCTTCTACGCTGTCATCTTCATGATCATTTTTTTTAAAGCTGTAACGCAATATTTTAAATTATGTCAAATAATTTAAATTATATTATTCTCCTCAATTTCTTTGTCAACAAAATGTACATAAATCCTACACTGAATAATACTTTGAAAATAGAGGTATAGTTCACTTCCTTCTTAAGATTAAGAGGTGAGAACCAGTCAGCATAGTTTAAAATTTCACTCAAGCTGAAATAAGAACTGTTTACAGAGACAAAAATAATTGCTTACTAGGCTTAGAGTTATGAAAGCAAAAAATAAAATCAATGGCTCTGGTCACTACACACAAGATTAAGAACAATACAGATTTAGAGAAAGCATAAAAAAGGAAATTAAATCAAACAGCTTACACAAAATCATAAAAAGAAAATTATATGATCAATTTTAAATTAAAAAAATAAAGACCTCTGATTTTACATATAAGGAAATATAAGCCCAGAAAGGTGAAAGGACTTCCCCTTGGTCACAGAGCTAACGAGGACATGAGCCCATGTTTACTGTCTCCAAGCCCAATGTGTCCTTTCCATTATAGAATATATTAAATGCAATTCAACAAACATATATTATCTATGGAATGAAAGGTATAGTGTATGCATTGGGCACAAAGAGATGAACACCAACACAATCCATGTCCTTAAAGTAGGTGGTGCCACAGTGCCTAGAGCAATGAACCTAGTTCCAAATCCAGCCTCATAAACTCACTAGCTGTGAAATCCTCAGGGAAATCACTTCACCTCTGTTTGCCTCAGTTTCCTTATTTGTAAAACAGGGATAATAATAGCACTTACCTTCCAATATTGTTGTAAGGATCAATAATCAACTTAGCACAGTGCCTGGCACATAGTAAGCTGTTTATAAATATTAGCTATGATTAAAAGAGCTTACTAAAATCTAACATACACAAAGAAGTGTGACAAAAGGTAGACTATTTTATGAGCACTGACGTAGGCCCATAAAAGAAGAGTGATTTGAACAGGCAAGGACGTATGATGGGTTTCATTCCAAGTAGACAGAAAATCCTACACAATAGCACAGAAGCTGGAAAGGTCAGGAGGAGTTCAGGCAACAAAAATAGTCCCATTTGTCTAGAACACAGAGAGTGTGTGAAGACAACAGGAAGAAATGAGCCTGGAAACCAGGTTCTGGCATGATAGCTTGGGGTCTTAAAGACTGGGTGAAAGAGTATATTTTACCAAAAATGTCTGAGCAGGGGAAAATCACAAAATACAAGTGATTTGATACACAATTTGCCTTATGAAGATGACTTGGACAGCTGTGTTGTGATTTGGAGAATGAAGAGAGTAGAGCCTGGAGATGAACAAAGAGTTAAAAATAGCCTAAGTTAGGGACATAGCTGAGGAATATAAATACAGGGCTGAGGCAGAGAGAAATGATAGATTTAGAATTGACAGGACTTGGCAAGTGATTGAATGCAGTCGTCAAAGGAGAGGAAAATTGTGGGGAGAAGGTCAAAGTGAATTGGAAATAAGCAAATCTACTACTAAAAGAGCAAGTTAATGATCCCGATGGGACATCCAAGTAGAGATACACAGCAGACAGTTGCAGAGTAGAACCAGAGCTTAGAGTGGTTTGAGCATTCAAGGCCAGAGGTATAACTCTGCATATGTTTGATAATAGAAGCCATGCAAGTAGATGGATGTTAAATCAATGAATAAACATTTAGTAAGCATCTACAATAGCCACCCATTGTAGTAAACACTGGATCAAGAAAAAAGAGAGAAGGGCAGAGATCTGTGAGACAGAAAGCATTATATAAACAAGAGAAGAGGGTTGAGAAGGGACATTCAGATAGTCAATCATATACTAATTTCACTTAATCCTCACAATTGTTTATGAAGGAGATACTATAGGTATAATATACCCATTTTACAGAAGAGTAAACTGAGACTCTGAAAGGTCAAATAACTTGCCCAATGTCACACAGCTATTCAGAATCAGGCATCTTTCAAACTGAGGTCTTCCTAACTACAAATTCTGCAGCCTCTTCTTAACACAATGTGCCCACTAATATAGGAAAATGAATAAATGAAAAATGTCAAAGGTGAGGGTGAAGAAAGTATTAAGAAGAAAGAGATGTATAAGAGGGTTTGTTGTTCAGTCAGGTCCGATGGTTAATGACCCCATTTGGGATTTTCTTGGCAAAGATACTGGAGAGATTTGCCATTTCCTTCTCCAGCTTATTTTACATATTAGGAAACTGAGGCAAACAGGGTTAGGTGACTTGCCCAGGGTCACATAGCTAGGAAGTATACGAGGCCAGATTTTAATCCAGGCCTGGCACTCTTTCTACTTGGAGAGTTACATGTTATAAAAATTGCAGATAGAAGAAATGAGGAAAATTAAAATAAATTTGGATAAATTTAAAATATAGTCAACTATATAGCATCTCTTACCTTAGACAATATGTAATAATCTATGGTCTTCTCTCTGTGCTGTTTTGCATAATCTTCTCACTTTTTTTGTCTTTTACTTTTCTTAATAATATCAGCAAGAATACATTTTGGGGGGGAATTCTAATTTCGTGATGATTTCATAACTTAATTAGTCTTTCTTCCAAATTTATGGCAGGAAAAGTTGCATTCAAAAGCAGAAGTTAAATCCCAATTAATCTCCATTAGAAATTATATTAGTGAAAGTCACTTTATTTTTTCTATTCTGCCTTCATTATGAAAATCTTCAGATTTTTATTTAAATGAACTTGCAAAACAAAGTAATTGAGATAGGTTAATATAATTTAGAAGACTAGTATCCAAAAATATTATTTAATGCTGTTCTTTTAATAAAGATACTCTAACTTCCTCTCCTAAAAATATATATATGTATATAGACACCATAAAAACAATCATTTTTTAGTGAAAAATCCCTTCTCTCACATCAAGACAAGCAAAAAGGTATCACTGAAGAGCTGTGATTGCTTTTTTTCTGACATGTGATCCCCTAGTAATCACAGAGTAAAAGACACTATTAATGTTTCAGTGAGGAGCAGTGTATTCTGACTTCTCACTTGGATCAATACATCTGTATTCTTACATCCCTGGCCCCAGGGAGCAGAACTAAGATATTGCTAAGAGGTAAAGTTCATCTTGCAGTAAAGGAAAATTTACTAACAACTAAAACTGTCTAAAAGTTGAATGAGTTACTCCTGGGTGTCAGGGGTTCCTCATCACTTGAGGTCTTAAAGCATACCACTTGTCAGAGCTACTGTAGTAGGGATTCTCAGGCACAGGTGGGTAAGTATGACCTCTAACAACCCTTCTGATTCTAGAATTCTACAATTCTATTACTTATGACCCCATCAATGCAGATTATCATTTGGTTCAGACCTATATCTTGTGTTCCTATGTGAATCTTGTCTGTATCTCTCCACAAATTTTCTGCAAAGAGTTTACTCAAAATATGCTAGAGGACTTTATTCCAGAGGGTTTTTTTTAACTTTTCAGTGTTATGGACCCCCTTTGGCTTTCTGGTGACGCCTGTGGGATGCTTCTTAGAGCAATATTTTTCAATGCATCAAATCAAATACATAGGATTACAAGGGAAACCAATCGTCTTGAAATACAAGTATTTTGATAGACAGTTACAATATACAAGTATTTCAAATACAGATACAAAAATCCAACAAAAAAAACTTCCTAAATTTTCAGACCTGAGGTTATAAAGCTCAACCAGGATAGATGATCTTCATACTTCAAAGAAGTAGAGTTTCACTGAGGAGTGTTTGTAGTGTTTTGAGGTTCAGTTCTTGGTCACTGCAATATGTTCTATAAAAAAGAAACATTTGGAAAACCTAACCAATGATAATAAATCCTTCCATTTGGACTCCACACTGTAAAAAAACATCTATGATTTCTTATCTCCCATAAAAATCACAGGATCTAGAGACCCAGATAGATTAAACAGAGAGATAAATAGTCAGAAAGAAAGACAGAGACTGAGAAAGAGTCTTATCTCCCATAATATCACAGCTTCTAGAGACCCAGATAGATTAAACAGAGAGATAAGTAGTCAGAAAGACAGAGACTGAGAAAGAGTAATCAGTTGGGGCATATAGGGTATGAGAATTTTGACATTCTAGATGCTAAACAGTGCCTGGCACAGGACAGATGCTTAATAAATTCTTGTTGGTTGATTGATTGATTCTACAGTGTTAATATATGGAGAAAGTAAGAGTAAGTTAGCCTGGATAAAGGTGACACTAGAACATGCCAGAAGAATTGGTGGTTATGATAAGTAATATGATAGAGCAATGAGTGATGGAAGCAAAGAGATTCAGAAAGACGGTAAGAACAACCTGTGGTTTTCCTATGATCAAATGGTTTTGTATAAACATCACTGAAAAATTGAGCTCTATCAGGAAAAAATGTCATTTTCTAGTCGTTGATACTTCAGTATTTGCACTGTCTTGCCTGTGACAAGTATTTTGTTCTTCACTGAAATGTTTGTTAGGCTGTTGTTTTTTTTCAAACTGGTTTCCTTGTGGTCTTCTACCTTCAAAAAAAACAAGCTATTTTGCTAACAAACAATAACAACCCTTAAAGCTGATTAAAAAAAAACCTTCTGCTTGTTTTCAGGGGGTAAATTCAGCTGTCTTGTAACAATATTTTGTCAGTTCTTGACATTGTTCTTGTGTTCCCAACTGTATTTTCTTCTGTGCTTCAGTATGACTGATCTTGTTTTGTTTGGGACTTGAATGATGTTTGAAATGAATGACTTCCCCACACCAACAGCTACTGTAACATCTCCAAGAGTTCTGAAATATGTTCTTTAAGCACCTCAACTTTGGCATATTTTCTTGGAGTGATATTCATTCTCCAAAGCCACAAAATTAAAAATAACAAGAAAAAAGAGAACAGTGGGACACTTGTACATAGCATAAAATCCAGTTCTCAAGAGGTAAGTAAATAAAGGTGGGGGATCAAGCTCAATCTGACTTCATCTGGTAAAGATAAAATGCTTTGAGTTAGCTTCTTATTTACAATAGAAGCACAAATGAATGACGAGTGCTGTCAAAAAACAAAGTGTCACAATAATTGCTTGTGCCAAGTAACAGACATACCACTAAAGAATCCTCTATTGTTTTAACATATGTATGAGGGACATGTTGTTGGATGACAGGCTGTAATGTTGTCTACTGAGTCAAGTGTTTTGTTTTTTTTTAATTAACAGCTATTAATGGAGGTCCAATCTTGAATTTCCCATACTTCTTAGTTGCAATGCAACAGTGGGAACATGACTTGATGCAGAAAATCATTTGGGGAAGCCTAACTATTCCCTGTGATTTCATTCACAGTACCCTTGATATATGCATAGAGAAGTTTCCTAAATATTTTAGAGATAAGAGAAAGTAGGTATAGAGGACTGTGGGTAAGAATGTGTTCCCATTGTACTTTATTTTTCTTTTTGGATCAACTTTTTACATTCTTTTGGAATCTTCTCCCTCTTTGAGAACCCCTGAAAATTGATCCTTGTGTGAATTTCTTCCAGTACAAATTTCTTCTGTTTGTGTGTGCTCTGACTCAGTCTCTCTTCCTGGTTTCTCCTTAGGCATCACCATCACTTCCACAAATGGTACACAGCATACTAAGGCAGCCAGGTCCAAATGGGGTGGTGCTACTATCATTGTCAATAACAATATGCTCTGATATTGAATACATTTCAGGTGAAACACAAACCAGAAATGCTTTGTCCATCTTATTTGATTGCCCAGGTTTAAAATGATGGTGCTGAGTATAAGCTCCTCATGACTAGGGATTGCTTGACTCATCATGTTTGTATCTCCAGTGCCTCGAATACTGCTTGGCATAAAGCAGACAAAATGCTTTTTGGCTGATTAATTGATGATTAAAATAAAAATAATAACATCAGTAACCATCATTTTCAATAACTCTCTCCTACCTTTGTGATAGAATTAAAACTTCTAAACCTGGTATTTAAGGTCCTTCTCAATGTGGGTTAAACCTAGAAAAAGATCTAACCTATTGGACACTATTTCTCTGCCCTTTGTATATTCTATTACATGCTAGCCAAGCTGGACCAGCAGTTATTCTCTGACTTTGTTCTGCTCTCTCCCATGTCTGTGCCAGTTATCTACCATGCCTTACTGCATTCCCTCCTTATTTCTATCTATTTCAATTCTCCTTCCACAAAATCCAGCTCAGGTCCTATATCCTTCATGAAGCCTCCCCTCATTTTCCCCAATTGATCATGAGCTCTTCTTCTTCAAAGGTTTCTTTTTCTTTCTTTTTATTTTTTCTTAGATGTTCTTTTCTCTCATCACATCCTACTTATTAAAATATTTCTTTGCATATCTGAATATAACAATTATTAGATTATAAGATCTTTGAAAGTAGAAACTTGTTTTTCTTCTCTGTCTTCTCTTTATTGTGTAACATAGTACCTTGTAAATAGTAGGTACTTAATAAGTATTATTAATTTGAAATGAGTTTCATCTTGGCATTGAATGGCACTTTATTATTTCCAAAGCTAACATATTTTAATTCACTTCATCTACATGATATAAATAAGCTGGGTACCATCAGGCCTTGTTGGGTAGCTGAATCCTAGAAAAGTTGAACAATTTGTTGGGACCATGCACAATTTTTAGTTGATAGAGTTAGGACTAAAACCCACGGCTGCCTCCTTTACTCAAATAGCCACCACACTAATAGTACTTTCCAGAAACAAGGAGAATAGTTAGCCTTTTTGCGCTGTTGTTGTTCCTAATGCTTTGGGATTATTTAATGGAATATCCAATGTGTTTTCCTATATCTCCCACAGTATGTAGCATAGTGTTGATAATACTGGGAATTCAATAAATGTGATCAGGATACACTGGCAGATGGGGATTAGAGGTTAGAGGCTGGAGGAGGGAGAGAGGGTGGAGCTGGAGAAATAATTCACTAACAGTGCTGCGATGACAGGGAGTTATCCTCCCTGTAATAGAATATAGATAAACTGTCTTTTTCAAGTCCATCACTGAGTGCAAACTTTTTCTGGCATTAATAAAATAATAAAAACTAGACTGGTAAAAGTGTAATCCAGGGTAAGTCTATATCTAAACAGCTAGAGAAGAGATTCTTTCTATCAGTTTCTAATAAGCAGAAAGACAATCTTCATTCAGGAACTACTTCAAACCCTCACTGCACTACATGGTTAAACCTGGGTCCTTGAAAACCAATTGAAAAGAAGGTCTTAACGTCTGGAAGGGCTTCAAGTACAAATCCCATGATGGATTTTGTATCTGTTATCCAAACTAGCCTACTTTAGAGAAGTATATCACTGGAAGGTTGGGCACTAGCTAATGAGTTCTTTTTGGCCATTATCCACAGACGCCACAAACCAAAACCATTCACAGCAGTTTAAGGCAATGATCTTAACATTCTTTTCATCACTGAACCCTTCAACAGACTGGTGGAACTATGGACCCTTACTCAGAATCATATATTTTTTTTAATAATTGAAGAAAAGGCTAAATTTCAATTGGAGGTTACTGAAAATAAAGATGGGGGTAGCAGGTGGTGCAGTGAGTAGAGCACCGGTCCTAGGGTCAGAAGGACCTGAGTTCAAATACAACCTCACACACAACACAAAACTGGCCATGTGACCGTGGGCAAGTCATTTAACTCCAACTGCCCTACCTTGCCCCCTCAAAAAAGAAAAAAAAAGTGAAGAAAATAAAGATGTAATTTTTCCAACATTCAAATAATACATTGAAATCTATTCATAGACTTCCTCAGGGTTCCTTAGATTCCAGGTTAAGAAACTATGGTTTAGGAGTGACAAATTTTCTATCAGTGGACTGTAACTCCCACCAGATTAAAATGTAACTGAGAATTCTAAAAATACAATATAAACAAATAAAAATACAATAGAGGTAATGTTATTTTGCAGTTTTCTTAATCAATATGCAAGCAGCAGGGATTCATTCTATTTGAGTTTGACACCATTGTTTTATTTGGATGGTTTGCTACACATATCCATGGAAGAAGGACCCTTGCTGAAGAAATCACAGAGCCTTAAAATACTCATTTTCTAGCCATGGTACCAATAACAACATTTTTAACACCTAGTATTTCTATCAAAACACCCAATGGCATTTTCTAATATTTCTGCAATAAAAACACATTCCTAAGACTAACACAAAACAATTAATATTCTTCTTTCCTTACCTTCTGTATCACCGCTGTGATCCTTTAGAGGTGCTGATTTGAAGCCCAGTTTCTCTCTTGCTTTTGTATGCACCCAGGAAACTTCCTTGGCAGATGTTGCAGAACTCCATCCACACATATCAGACTCAAATCCACAAAACTGACAAGCTACAGTGGGGAAAAAGCTCTGCTTTTTATGAGGGTACAACAAAGGATACTAGCCTAATTCTCTCACCAATTGAGCTTGGGTAAACTACTTTGTGTCTGACTACTCAGAATTGTTTTTAAGGAGTTTATTTTAAAATAATTAACCATGACAACATGGGACCCTCCATCTGCCTTCTCTGATGGACCTCTTTCCCTTAATTCTCCCGTGTTATAGGTTACCATCATTCTAAGAAGGACAGCTTCTCTACCATGTCCAGAAGTTCTGAGGTACCTTAACCTGAGGGCCAGGAGGGGAGGCACTCATAGAAGGGGTTAATTCTAGAAAGGAAGGGGGCAACTCTCCTGGGCCTCCACTTCCCAAATGAATTCACTTTTTAGTAAACTAGCAAATCTCCACTGTATCAATCAGAGGTCCCTCAAACTCTATGAAGATTGGAGGATGATAAAAGAAGGAATGGGAGTGAGGGAGGAAAGTAAGGTAGGTGGGGGAGAGGCAGGGGATACATGAACATGGGAACCAGCAATCCTGCAGAGGTAGGTGATAGCCAGTAAGTTTAACAAGGAGGTCTGTTACATTTCTAGACTACCTAAGATGGTGTTATCCCTGTGAAAGGCCCTCAGGAACTATTTTTTGGAGACTGAAAAACCATGTTTGGACATTCTACAATGTCCTATCACTTAGTTGGGGGTAATCTGTTCTATTGATTGCATGGCCCAAATTAACACTTTCTTCAAAACATCTGAGTCATCATGGTTTAGGGATTTTTAATGCATTCCTCTTAGAAGAACTAGAATCTTCACTTGCCATCCATAAGAGGAATAGTTTTAGGAGTTCCTTCTTCATCCCCCAAGCCAAATTATCTCCCTCCTTCTATGCATGTAGAACTTTCTTCAGTCCATTCTATCTTCTCACTCTGGAACTTTTTTCCTTTCAGTACTTTTTTTCCCACTAAAGAGTTCCTTCTGGGTTCTTCATTTTGGGGAACAGACTAAGTCAGCTGTACTTTATTCTCCCCCTACTGATGGAATCCTAATAAAGCTGACCCCAGCCCCAATATTCAAACTTCATTACAGGCCTGGCCCTAGTGAACAGCAGGCCCACTGCACCTACCTACCCCACCCCACCACCAATGTCCTAACATTTTTGTATATGCCTCACTGCTCACTGGAACAAGAGGGATGTCCCTGAACTCTTAGTTTCCACAGAAACAGCAGGTGTGTCCATATGATGGGAACCTAGCTGCTGCCTCTACCTGGTCACTGCCCGCATACCCATTCCCACAGAAACAGGTGTGTTACTGTATTCAATCACAATCACATCATCCATCTAGCCCAAGACAGGACCACAATAGCTAGCCAGTTGGAGGACAGAATGACCAGAATATTTAACCACAGAACCAAAGATGGGACCATTTCTCCATTACCTAATCCCTCAACAAACCCCTCCTCCATTACCTAACCCATTAACAAACTCCTCCTGCCTTTTTAATATTAATATTCCTCTATTCTATGTAAATTTCTGTTGTGTTATTGCATATTTACCCTATAAAAATCCATCTTGCTTTCTCTCAAGTTGCTGGTTACTCTTGGAATTTAGCCCGCTTCATGAGAGGCGTCAATCTCAATAAATACCCATACTTGGATTAGAGGTGGTCTGACTCTGAAATCTTTGAGATGGTTCCTCCACAACACAACATGAAACCGCAACAGTTTTGGGTGGGCAGAGCCCCCACCTCAACAGTTTTTGGCATACCTGGATTTAAACGTGTAATGGTAATGTAATTTTGAATTTGAAGATCCTTTTGTGTTGGCAAAGGTAGCTGGTACTTAGCACTTAGTAACTGATCAAGCCTCTGTTGGGGAAACAGAAGGTATGAACTCCTGTCTCCTGTTGCTGATGTAAAAGGAAGGGCTTGGCGGAAGGAAGTAGCTAATACTGTGTACATAAGAAAAGCCCCAGAGAGGCACAGTCAGAGATCTGGTGGCAAAGCAGCTACAGAAGAATGGAGAACTGAGTCCTAAGAACTTGTGGTGGTGGTGGAGCTTCTTCTGAACAGGATCCCAGGAGCCCAGAGCCAGGAGCCCAGGAGCCAGGAGTCCAGGTGACTGAAGCATGACAAGGATTCTGAGACTTTGTTTGTTTGTGGCTTGGTTGAGCCTTGAATTCCCTGGAGCAGAAATGGTGAAGGATCTGACATGGACCAGACTCTGTAGACTTCAGTGTGGAGCAGGACCTGCTCAGAGAGCTGGTCAAGGAACTGGGAGCTGTCTGCCATTGAACCCAGGTGATGGTCTGTTGAATCTAGGTAGAATCTGGGACCATGGGAAGGGATCCAGGGAATCTGAGAACAGGCACCAAGTCAAGATGAAGAAAAGACCTCTCCTGGGGGTACTGAGTAATTATGGAGTTATAGTTTAGTAGTGTTCTAAGGGGTGGAGGGTTTTGTGTATGATACTTAGTATGACTTTGCTGAAAAGTGACTGATTGTACTTTGAGTACTTTGAGATATTGTTTCTGATAAGTGACTGAGTTAACTTAAATGACTATTTTACTTTGAGACTATGTTGTGAATATTATATTGTGATTTTCTGTGATAAGTTATAATATTGTGAATGCTGTACCTTGATTTCTTGTGGATGTTTTGCTTTGATTTGTTATGGAATAAAGAGTGATCACTATACTGAGTAATCGGAACCTTAAAAGCTGTTCACAGTAGCATTATTCTGGAAAGCTTCTGTGCATGGCATTACAAAACTGCAGCAGCTTTTTGGCATCCCTGGTGGGCCTGGGTCTCTGACTCTGACCTCCCTCTCCACATGGAGCAGAAATCGCTGATTTGGATGCCCCCTCTAATCCAAAGGTAAGCCTACATTTTTTCCTTCTCTTAGCTGGGAGACCCTTCAAGCACCTAGGAAGTTTTGACTGGATTGCTTGGGCCCTCGTGGCTGGCAAATTCCCTCTAGACAGAGGATGCTCTGCTTGGAACTTTTGGGGGAGTTCTTGATAAACTCAATTCTTCATCCTTCAGTGGAACACCACCAAAGAGATGAATGCATCTATAGGGGAGATTTCCATAGGCTTACTGACATTCAGTCCCAACTCCCAGCCTACAGGATTACTAAGCTGTAATAGTGCCTGGTCTTTATATAATCTGGAAGACCAAGAAAAGCTATTGCTGTCTGTGCTTTCTGTTTCTATCTGTCTGTGTCTATGTCTATGTAAAATCTGAATTCTGCCACCTTGTAAGACTCAAAAAGCAGCCAGGCAGCAAGAAACACTGTACCTGGGCTAGAAAGATTGATAGTCTCTAAAAGAAAGGTTGTTGGCAGAAAAACATTTCTCCTTCTACTTCTTTGGACTCTGTCCAAGTTCTAGAGATAGAAAGACAGATGGACAAAGAGAGAAAGGGGAAATTTCTCCCCTAAGATCCATCTAAGGGATCACTTCACTGATCAAAGAGAGGCAGGTTTCAAAGCTGCACTTTGGAATAAGACTAGCACTTAACTCTTTCCTGGGTCATAGAGAGAACTGCAAAATCATTGGGAATATAGATCCAGGTAATTGAATTCATTCTGGTTAGTATTTGACACTAAGATAAATTGGGAAAATGCATAGATCTGAAAAAAAATGGCTCAGAGATAAAACTGAGCTCTCCAGTACTGGGAAGAAGAACCAGGTGCCACTTGATCTTTTCCAGGGTTCCACTCACCTTTACTGGAAGGTTCAAAGCTCTCATTTTCAAAGAAATTTTTAAAGGTATGAACACCTGAGTAAAGTTTACTTGAGCAAAAGGTCAAAATAAACCCCACTAAAGATTCTCTTCCCTGTAGTCCTACCTCTGATGAGGCTAGGACTACCATGCCTTCTCATTGTGATCCAGCTCTGACCAGACCAGGGCCATAGTGAGAAGTTACAACCACTAAGATTCTCTTCCTTGTAGTCCCAGATCTTCCCAGGCTAGGGCTACAGTTCCTTCCCCCTGTCATCCTGGCTCTGACCAAGCTGAGGATATAGCGAAAGGTTAGAACCATTAAGATCTTTTACCCTGTAATCCTGTCTCTGACTGAGCTAAGGCTGAAGTGAAAAGTTAGAATAGTAGGGAATTTGAGTTAACCTCCCCCTCTTGGTGAAAGGAACAAGAGGGGAGGTACAGCAACTACATTGGGGCAGCACTGGCAACAGCCCTGGGTCCCTGGGTACCCTGAAGCCCACTCCTCTAGGTAAGGAGATGAACCTCTTCTCTCAAAACCCCAAGTCCTTGCTCCCACACCACCAGAACCTGTAGTTTCTGCTCCAAGTTCCCTGAAGCCAAGCAATCCCTATTAGGAAGCTTGTGGGTTCCTTTGGGACCCTCCTCCTTATTCACCAAAACTCCCTCTGTACAATGTTCCCCTGGAGCTTTAATTCAGGTGCTGGACTCTACAACTTCCTGGCACTACCTGGTCCTTAGTCTCTCCCACACAAGTAGCGGTGCCCTCTTTCTCCTTGCTTCCCAAATTGACCACCCCCACAACCAGACTCTGCAGCTGTGGGGAGATGAGAAATATATAGGATTATAAAGGAAACAATTATATTGGAAAAAGAGGTTTCTGACCCAAGGTTAAGAATCCCAATCTTAGACAATTTCCTGGACATAGAGAAATAAAATGACTTGCCCATGGTCACATAGAAAGTATGTATCAGAAATAGAAACTGAATCTAGGTCTTTGTGATTTCAAGGTCACCCCATCAACCCATTTTATAACACTGACAATGCTTGTGGTAACCATAAATGACTTAATTTTAATGAAATCTTGTGAATTTTAAGAATCAAATCCATCAAAGATTAAATGTCTACTATGTGCGCTAACTGAATTTTGTTTTATTAAATAAAGATAGCTTTAATGAGATTTTTTTCTGAATTATATGGCAATACCTTGGGCTATCAGTATCTAGTAGACTATCAAAATATAGATAGAAATTGAGTATTTATTTTAATGTTGTCATGTTTCAAAGGCAGAAGAGATGTTAACTAATAAGTATTCTTATTGGTGTGCCCTGAGTTTTATGAAATTTCACTCTCCCAGCAAAAAACAATGATTATACAATATCCATCAATCAAGGAGGGGCCCTGTAATGGCAAGCAAAGAAGTACTTAGTGTCTTGTTTTAGATATTTAATTATTTAGCACCTTGTTTCAGTTCAAGTTTCTTTTGAGCCTTGCCCATGATTATATCAAGTCTTCCTTAAGAAACAGAACTTGTGAAATCCACAGTGGGAGGGACTTGCCAAAGACAGGATCAGTAAGGATGTTAAAAGGTGGGCAGAACATGGAAGAGCTAATTACCAGATAAAAAAAAACTGAGCACAAGCTGGGAGAGAGCAGAACTAAGGAGGGAACACTTGTGGTGGCAGAGTTGAGAAGGAGAAAACTTGTGGTATCCCAGCACTCTGTTTTTTTCTGTCTGTGTTGATTTGTGTTTGTAATACTTTGTACAGAAGACCTGGGATGTTACTGGAAGCCCTGAAAGAGGATTTTCTTGTTGTCTGTTTACAGAAGTCCTGGAGGAGAGTTGTGGAGGTCCTGGGACTATATTGGTGATTTATGTCTAGTTCTCCGACTTTGTTTGTGGGTCTATGTTGATTTCACGGGCAGAAAGTGAATTGATGATGGCACCAGTGATGTGTATGGATGTTGTTTTGGCTCTCTTAAGCTTTGTCTTCCTGGAAACAGGAACTGTGAAGGACTTGAGGTGGACTGGACACTGTGAGCTTCAATATGGAATGGGACCTAGATGAGGAACTGGATGAGGAGCTTAACGAGGAGCTGCCTACCTTTGAATCCAGGTGACAGTTGGCAGGCAAAAGCTGGGACCATGGCAGAGGAACCATGGAATGACAACAGCCTCGAGTCAAGATGAAAAAATCTGTCCTTGGGTACTTAGTGCTGACTGAGAAGATCATGATTTCCTGTGGCCTAGGGGTGGGAGAATTGTGTACTCTGTACCTTGTACCTCTTAAGGATAATTGACTTAAGAATGATTGGAAACTGGGGCAGCTAGGTGGTGCAGTGAATAGAGCACCAGCCCTGGAGTCAGGAGGATCTGAGTTCAAATCTGACTTCATACATTTAACACTTAACTAGCAATGTGACCTTGGGCAAGTCACTTAACCCCAATTGCCCCTCCAAAAAAAAAAAAAGGTAACTAAGAATGATTGGAAACTAATCTCCAATCAAGAAGAAAGAAGACTTTTTGACTGAGAGATTAAGACAATGTGACCTAGGGGTAGAGAACTTTGATCTTTTTTACTTTGTGTCCCTTAAGGAGGCTTGCGCTTTAAGGATGATTGAGTTAAGGACTTACTGAATTATATCTTTTGTTTAAAACTATGTGGCCAATTTGGTGAAAACTATGTGATCACTTTAGTGATAAGTTGTTATAACATTTTGAATGCTGTACTTTGGTTTCTGTAAATGTTTTGCTTTAGTTTACTGCTGAATAAATAGAGAGTTCACTCTACTATGTGATCAGAACCTTAAAGCTGTTCACAGCAACAGTCCTCTGGGAGGCTGCTCATGTTTGGCTTTACAGGCCCAGGGTAGTCACCTCACTTTACTACTTACAGCAGGACTTTTCATTTGCAAATTCATGGCCAAAGCCATTAAAGCATAGACTTGTATGTGGCTGGTATGTCCAATCACAGGTATTCAGTCTTTCTTGACATGGTAAGATTTCACCTGTTAAAAGATTAACAAGAAGTGAAATGTGATTATTATCTGCAAAGTCTAAAGCATTTGGGAGGACAGATTTTACTTTTCTTTAAGAAAAAAAGTTATCCAATTGTCCAGGAAAATGTTCTTCTCTCAACACTGTTCAATGTCTATTTCATTAAGCAAATCTCTTAGCGAGGCCAAGTAAAGAAACTAAACTTAGAGAAATTCAGAGTCTACACTGTGAACAAGTATAGGGGGAGAAAATTAGAAGAGCCAGATGGAACAATGGGAAGAGTGTTTGGTTGGAGTCCAAGGATCCAGGGTTCAAATTCTAGTTCAACCACTGTTGTAACCTTAGGCAAATCATTTAACATCTTTGGGATTCAATTTCTTCATCTTTGTAATTAGTGTATTGGACTAGAAAACCCTTAAAACTAATTCTAAGTCTATATCTGTGATCTGTAATCCACTTGTCTCTGTTCCCCAGAAACACTCCTTCCTCTGGCTCAAACTAAGTATAATAAATATCTAGGAACAGTTTCATCAATGGACTATACAAAAATCAATTATTATCATGATTAACCTACATTTATAGTTAAGGGAGGAGATGAGAGATAGAGTTCTTTGCTAATGGGTGGCCATTTCTATACCTGCCTAAAGAGAAAGAATGTTCATAATTTTGCTTTTTATTTTCTCTTTAATGGTATACCATCCTAGTTATGACTACTGGATTAACCTCCAAAAATTTACCCTAATGAACAAAAGAATTTAGATCTCGAAAGAGTCTTCTAGTTCATTTGGTCCAGGTTCTTCATTTCATGGATCTTAGGATCATAAAATGATCAATTGAGCTCTAAAGGATCCCAGAGACTATGGAGTTTAACATCTTCAATTTATAGATGAGGAAACCAAGGCCGTGAGAGGCTATGGAACCTTTCCAAAGTCATAGAGGTAATAAATTATAAAGTCAGGTCTCAAACACAGACACAGATACTGTGAATGAATTAAAGGCCAACAAGAGGTTAAGTGTATTGGACAAAATCACACAGATAGAAACACATGGACTGACCCTATATTCAAACAAAGAATTTATGACTTCAAACCTGGCATTATTGATATTATTCTACTACTCTTCACCATTACGCTGTGACATATTCTTCCAACGTGAATCTTCTATGTAAGGTCTTTTTTTCCCCTTTAATAAACCTCAACTTTATCATCTCTTAATATTCCCTAATACAGAATATGTGTTTTAATATTAGTCTTCTCCAGAAAGAGAAGAAGCATTGTCAATGACAAGAAATCACCATGGTCCAAATGCACCACAGGGCATCTTTAGTCTTTCCATCCATAGGATTGTTTCCTTTCTCTGTGACAAAACTTGACCATGTCATGAAACCATGAGGATGGGTAAGCTTTTTGATGAGATCAAACTTGAGTATATCATGAAACCATGAGGATGGGTAGCTTTTTGATATTCTTTCACTATTCCTTCTACCCATCTATTTCCTCTCTGTAGTTACTACTCTGCCCTGTGTGGCAATTTAGGGTCTAGGGTCTAGCTCCCACTGGGACAAGAAGATGAGTTCTAGAAGTCTCTGAGAACTTCTGCTGATAAATCTCAGAGACCAGGAGACCTATATTTGTACTATATTTGGCCCCAGCTGACGCATCTCTTTATTTAATAGCAGGTCCCCTTGGAGACTCATGAGGCTCAGTTACTTGGTGGTTTGAAGAGAGGTAGTACCTCCAGTCTAGTTTTGGAATTGAAACAAGAACCCATCATTTGAAGGCTCATGATACAGTATTCTGAAGATAAATAGAACCTAATATAGATCAAGAGTTTTAAGGGTAATTCTAGTCATCTATGGCTGAATAGGGGAGGCCTATTTATCTGTTCATATGTTTGTGATAAAAAAAAGTAATTGGTTATGAAAATGAATTATGGATGCATACATAATCTGGTTTCTCCTAATGGGAGTTTGCAAACTATGAATATGCAAATCCTTTGAAATGTAGGATCCACTAGAAATAAAATAGCATATGCAGTTGAGGGAGGGTTGGCAATAAATGATCCAAAAATCGTACAATAACAATTACCATGAAACAATTAAACCCATAATTTTCGTTACTTCATATAACAGCTACAAATCGGTTGTCCCCTAGAGCTACATAATTAAGCATTGGCCATAGTTCAATTGAATAGTGCACTTTATCTCTCTAATTTGTCACTGCTCATACAAGTCAAAAGATGGAAATTACTGTAAATAAAAATAGTGGAGTACTTAAGCACAAATTGTGTGGAATTAAAAGTCAAAGTTGTGTTAATTGGCTTGAAGTAAATAGGAACAGCACTTTCGCTTTGGTGAATGGCTGGAACAGTATGGTCACAACAGCAAAAATCGGCTCCCATCTGTAGAACAAAGACTATAGGTCCATATTTGAATGTTAAATGGCCAGAACATTTCAGGGATGCACTTTCCTTTGAAAGAAGGAATAAATAAAAGTCTCTGATTGCAAAGAATTTGCATTCTAAAAGAAGGAGACAAAGCAATTTCCTCTCCCTCCTCTTTAAACAAATACAGAATAGGTTCAGAGACTCCAATATCACAAAGCACTGTGAACACCTGGCCAAGCTTCTGACTATCCTTCTGACTTTTCACCAAGAGCTGCTGTGGAAAATTCCTTTGGAGCTCTGAAAAATCCTCCATTTGCGATCCATTACCAGCCTGAAGCAATGCCAACATCTCTGACTTTGTGGCAGCAGTTCCTGGAACATGGCCACATTGAAAATCTTATCTTAAACAGACAGATAATATGAATCTGGCCAAAAGTCCAGATAGGATGGTAGCCTAAGGCCCAGCTCTCAAATTCCTATGTTAGAGTAACCTGAATATATATCTGCATTTGGGAATTTGTTCTACTAAGGCCACTGCCATCATCATGGCATTCCCACACTATCTTCTCCAGTATACTACTCCTTCTAACATCCCCAGGCTCTCACTAATCTTCTGTCACTGATTATTGGCTGTTTTTCCGGTGCCTACAAATTCTCCTTAAAAAAAAAAAGAAAAAAAAAAACACCTTTTGCTTCATCTAATCATCCACACTAGTTGTCTTACCATATGTCTTCTCTTCTCTTTTGTGGCTAAACTCCTTCTACACTCTCTGCCTCCACTTTCTCTTCTCAATTATAAACCCCATGAAATCTGACTTCCAACCTCATCATTCAAGTGAAACTGCTTGGTAATGTTATTAATTACATCTTAATTGGTAAATTTAATGACTTTTTCTGAATCCTCAACTTTCTTAACCTCTCATCACCTTTGACACTGTTGATCTTTCTCTTCTCTTGAATACTCTCTACTCTCTAGATTTTTAGTCCTCTGTTTTCTCCTGGTTATTTTCCTACCTACCTGGTCACTCCTTCTAAGTTACCTTTGCTGGATCTTCATCCAGTTCATAATTGCTATTTTTGTCTCCCAAGGGTTTACATGGAGCCCTTTTTTCTTCTCACCTTAAATTATTTCATTCGGTGATCTCATGAGCTTCTATAGGAGCTGCATATCTATGTGGATGACTCCTAGATCTATAAATCCATCTTCAACTTTCTCCTGAACTCTAGTCTTTCATCACCAACTGCCTTTATGGATATCTCAAGTGCAAATTGTCCAAATTCCACTTATCTCCCCCCCTTTCCCAAATTCTTTCACTCTTCCCATTTTCTTTACTTCTATTTAGGACACAAACATCCTCCCAGTCATCTACCATTATAACCTGAATGTCATCCTTTATTCTCCTCTCAAATTCATTCTACTGGTCTAATTTGTCCAAGTCCTTTCATGTGTACTTAAATTTCTTGGTGTAGGCTCTCATTGCCTCACCCATCTCATCTCATTCATGCAAGATCCTTCTGGTTGACCAAATCTCAAGTCTCTATTTTAATCCATGTTCTCCTCACCTGCCAAAGTGATCTTCCTAAAAGCATAAGACTAGCCATATCACACCCTTTCCTATTTAATAAACTCCAGCAGTTCCCTATTATCTGCAGGATCAAATATAAAAATAATCTTCTTAGGTTTTCCCCTTAGTCCCTGACTACCTTTTAAGTTTTCTGATACCCTGCCCCCCTCTCTATAGTCTCTGATCCAGTGATACTGGCCTTCTCACTGTTACTTGTGCATAGTCCACTATCTACCTAATCTGTGCCTTTTTACTGGTTATCTCCCATGACTGGAATCCTCTCCTTCCTCATTCCCTACTTCTGACTTCTCTAGCTTCCTTCAAACTCAGCTGGAAACCCATCTCCTGCAAGAGGCCTTTCTTGGTCCTCCCCATTGCTAGTGGTTCCCCTCTGAGATAATCTTTCATTTATATTGTTTAAATTGGTATGTACAGAGTTATTTGCTTTTTGTCTCCCCAGTTAGAATTTGAGCTCCTTGAGGACAAAGTCTAGCTGTTGCCTTTCCCTTTGTCCCCAGCTCTTAGCACATATTTGCATAATAATGCTTGTTAATTAACAGATATGATGTTTTACTTATGGAGTTCTTTACTACCTTATGTCAACATCAATTATACCCATAAATCAGTTATTTATTTGCCCACCCAGAAACTATTGCTTCTTTAAGAGGAATATTTTCAAGATCAATCAATCAATAAGCATTTATTAAGAGTCAGGCAGGATGATAGTCACTATGGATATAAATACAAAGAACAAAATAATTCATACTCTTGAGAAGTTTATATTATAAAGACAAGAGCTCTGGCTTGGAATAAAATATGATGTCAAGGAAAGCCCAGGGTAATTGACATAGTAAGTAATAAAGTTAGGATTTGAACCCAGGTCCTCTGGACTCTCTATCCAGTGTCCTCTCCATTGTACTATTTTCCATCAGGTGTGGTACCATTTAGCAAGATGCCACATGTTGCTAGATGTGATTGAGATTATCTTTAGGACACTTTGTGGTTGGAGACCTAATAGTCCTCTAAAAGAAAAGAGGAAGGCTGACTAACTGGCCAATGAAATCGATGACAAGGCGTATAAGATCAATCAATATAAGTTACTGTCTTTTGTTATAAAAGCAGGACTGAGAAGACAAGCCTTTGTTTGTCCCTCAAGAGTCATAGAGACCTTGTCTTAGTAGTTACGGTTTTGCAGTAATCTTTCAACAAGCTACAAAGTAAAGTTACAGAATATGCTTCTTTACCAGGTTAAAAGCAAACAAACAAACAAAAAAATAACTGATTTCTAGATATCAGAGATTGCTTTATTTGGGGCAGTTATCAGAGAAACGTTGGAATTAGCTCAAACCAGCACATGAGAGCTAACTGCTAAATCTTCAGCTTGGGCATTTTCCCCTTGAAAACAGGCAAACACTACAAATTGAGGCTTGATTTAGTGTTTTGCTGATAATAAAGAGATAGGGAAAATGTTAACAATGCTGGTTAAGCTTAATCTTGTGTATGCATTTTAGAGGGCTGATTGTTAAATATTTACCAGTATACTAATGGAAAGTATGATGTGAAGACATAAAAAGATTACATGATCCCCCATCATGTGATGTTGTAAACTGAAATTTAGCTCTACTTCCAGAAGTTCCATGGTTCCAGAAACCACTGAGTGATCTGTGCAATAAACTACTTTCCTAATTAAGATTCATTACTTAATTTCAGTAAAAAGTAATAATAGTAAATATTAAAACAAATGGAGCAACATATATTTGTTTTTCTAACCATAACAAGAAAAATCATCCACTATACAGAGTCAACATCCTCATTATCAGGTTTTTTTTCAAATGAAAAAGATAGCTGTGTCCCTTTTCATATGATCATATATTTAGAGCTGGGAGGGACCTTAGGGATCACTGAGTCTAAGCCTTTAATTTTACAGATGAGGAAACTGAGTATCAGAAAGGTTAAGTGGATTGCCCAGAAGAATCACATAGCTAGGTGCATCTGAGTTAGGTTTTCTGATTCCAACACCAGTACTTTATTCTCAACTTCATTGTTGCCTTGCTTTGATAGAAGAGCAATAATGAACTCACTGCTGAAGAATTAAACATTTATTCCTTTAGAAATAGAACTCTTGGGGCATCTAGGTGGTGCAATGAATAAAAGCACCAGTCCTGGAGTCAGAAGGACCATAGTTCAAATCCAGCCTCAGACACTTAACACAAAACTAGCCATGTGACCTTGGGCAAGTCACTTAACCCCAATTGCCCTACCTTCCCCCCGTCCAAAAAGCCAAATAAAGAAATGAAGGAAGGAAAGAAGAAAACAGAAGAGAAAGAAATACAACCCTGATATGATTATGATGGAATATTATTGTGCTTTAAGAAATAACAAACAGAATAATTTTAGAAAAACCTGGAAAGACTTACATGAACAGTGAAGCGAACAGAACCAGGAGAATGTTGAACACAGTAACAGCAATATTGTTTGATGAAGAACAGTGAAGGATTGGCTATTCTCAGCAGTACAAGACAGTCCCAAAGGACTAATGATGAAGCACAGTATCTGCCTCCAGAGAAATAACTAATATTGTTTGAATACAGGCTGAAGCTTGCTATTTTTCATTTTCATTTTTTTTATTCAAGTCTTCTTGTGCAAAATGACTAATATGGAAATGGTATACCTAATTGCACATGTATAACCTATATCTGATTTCATACTATCTCAGGAAGAGTGGAGGGGAGGGACAGAATTTGGAACTTAAAACTTTAAATAAAAATGTTAAGAAAAGCAAAAAGAAAGAAATACAACCTCTACATTCCATTATCAGAATATATGTTTTATTTAAGTTTATGCTTTTAATTTGGGGACTTAAAATATTTCCTGAATGTTCGGGTACCAAATTCCCATCCTAATAACCAACAAAGGATGAAATTCCCACAATTTAAACTTGTGTCCTACAACTCAATAATTGTATTTTCCCTTGAGCTGTCTGTTGATAATCCTAGTACAATGCTACTCAATTAACTTTTGTTGATAGATTTAATTACTCACCCCTGTGACTCTGACTTCTGGGAATTACTTGATATGCATTTATTTAAATTGTTTGGAATAGACATGGGAAACTGTATATGTTTCAACCAAGTGTATAAAAGCTGTTGATCTTCAAATATTCCACCACTTGGATATTCAAATGATCAGATGTCATTATTATTTAATTCAATAAGCACTTATTGCACCTACCAAACTCGTAGTTCTGTGCTGTTATCTATTACTAATTATATTTAACAGTTAAAAGCAACAAAAGGTAGCATGTCATATCAGAGAAAGAACTGACCTTGATCTGAGGAAGACCTATATTCAAGGACTACCTGTGATGCACAGCAATTGCATGACTACAGGCAGTCAGGTGGAGCCAAGGATGAAGCCCTGGACCTGTACTCAGGAAGACCTGAGATCAAATCCAGCCTCAGACACTTACTAGCTGGGTGACCCTAGGAAAATCACTGAACTCTGTTTGCCTTAGTTTCATCATCTGTAAAAAGAGCTGGAGAAGGAAATGGCAAACCATTCCAGTATCTCTGCCAAGAAATTCCTAAATGGGTCATGAAGAGTTAGATAGAACTGAAAAATGACTGAACATAGGCAAGTTATGTAAACTCTCAGTGTTGCTAAGTGACTCTATAGGTCAAGAGTTCCTACCCTGGTCTGTGAATATTTTTTATATATTTTGATAACCATATTTCAATATAATAACTCCTTGGCAATCCTATGTACTTTACTGTATGCACTGAAAAACATTATTCCTAAAAAAGTGTCCATAGGCTTCACCAGCCCACCAGAGAGGTCTCCTCAATGAGAGTCATAGGTTCATCAGTCAAAGCAAGGAGTTTCAACACTGGCATTTTCCTAATCTCATAGAAGACCCTGAATTTGTAGTTCTTTGCTATTAATTTTATTTAGGTATGATGAACAATATTCCCATTAATTTATTAGTTTCTGTTAAATAGCAGGGAGAACAGTCTGCTGGTTGGCTTCCCTGTCACAAGTCTCTCCCCACTTCAGTATATCTCCCTCTCTGCTGTCAAAGTGATCGTCTAAAAGCACAATTCTGGTCATGTCATCTATTACACTCACACATACACACACACACACACACACATACACTCATACCAGATTCCAATGGTTCCCTATCACTGCCTGAATCAAATACTAAGTTCTCTGTTTACACTCTTAATAATCTGCTCCCTCTTCCCCTTTCAAGCCTTATTATACCTTGTACCACTCAGTAACATACCCTGAAATCCTGGTCTCCTTTCTCCTCCTCACACTCCATCTCCTGACTAGGTATTGTCTCTGCCTGTTTCCTGTGCATGGAATTCTGTCCTTCCCCAGATCTACCTTCTGGCTTCCCTGGATTCCTTCAAGATCTAGCTAAAATCCCATCTTCTACATGAAGCCTTTCCTGATCCCCCTTAATTCTAATGCCCTCCCTCTTCTGCTTATCTCCAATTTATCCTGTACATAACTTTTTTTGTAAGTATAATTGTTTGCATGTTGTCTTCCCCATTAGACTGTGAGCTTCTTCATATCAGAGACTGTTTTTTGTTTTTGGTGTATTCCCAGCATTTAGAATGATATCTGGCATTTAATATACACTTAATAAATGTTTAGTAATTGTAACAGTTCTACCTAAAGTTTTAAAAAGTAGATTATACTCAATCTCCAAAGAGGGAATTTTTTTAAATTATGCTTTATTTTAACATTCTTTTTTTTTTGCCTTTTTGGAGGGGGAAGGCAGGGTAATTGGGGTTAAGTGACTTGTCCAAGGTCACACAGCTAGTAAGCATAAGTGTCTGAGGCTGAATTTGAACTCAGGTCCTCCTGACTCCAGGGCCAGTGCTGTATTCACTGTACCACCTAGCTTCCCCAAAAGAAAATTTTAATGAATGCTAACCAGCATTTAAGTTTTAAAAGTGATCCTTCCAAGGATAAATGCAGAAACGGGACAAGTGTCGCTCATTTTGAAAGCACCACCAGATTTTTGGTACAACAAAGCAACAGCATGGCTCTGATTAATTTTACTCAGCTAACAGCACAACGCATGGCTTCAGGGAAGAACAGATTTTCATGTTCATCTTCGATAGAAAAAAAAGCCTAAACCAAGCATAACACATTCAATTTTTTTAAAAATTAGAGCCCAGATTCCAGTGCTCTAGAAACCTGCCTTTGCATTAATGATGGGATAGAAGAATTAGTCATCCTGACTTCCCACATTTGAAGGAATAAATAACCTATATTTTAAAGTATTGGCTAGTAATATTGCACTGCTTGTTTTTATATTCAGACTGAAACTCACATTCAGAAAAATAGTTTGTGGTGTACCCACCCCCAGCTGTCAAAGGTTTAAGTTTACTAAATAAAAACTTCCTTTTCAAGCAGTGCCAAAACAAAATGCCTTCTGCCCAGCCAACCGCAATGTTCCTTATGAAGCTCATAACTAAAACATCACAGAGCCTCAAGAGCTGGAAGAGTCCTCACAGACCATCTGGTCAGACCTGTGAGTGAACAAGACAGCTCTCCCTACAAAGAACATACCCAGCAGGTGGCCATCCAGCCTCTTCTTGGAACTCGTCACTGAGAAACAGTCTACTACCTTCTGAAGTGGTCTGTTCCACTTTGGGGACAGCTCTAGTGGCTAGGAATTATTTCTTTACAAATCAGTTCAGATTTATCATTTTACAACTTCCATCTATTGCTTCTAATTCTGTCCTCTGGGGCCAAACAAAACAAGTTTCTTTAACTTAAAAGTCCTTCAAATACTTGGAGAAAGCTGCCTCTGCTAGTCCCCAGTCTTTTCTTTGGGCTAAAGATCCTATATTTGGTTTCACTATTTAAAAACATCTTATATGACTTGTTCAAGAAACATCCATCAACTTCTGTCAATAAGAATGCACAATCTGGGGAAAACAAGACAAGGACTTATAAAAAGATATCAAGATTTTCAGAAAAAGTAGCAATACACAAAGGTAAACAGTTTTTTATTCCTCTTCTATACATGGACCTAAGAAAGACTTAGACAAAATACGATCAAGTCCATCTTAAAAAAAAATGGAAAGAACAGAAGGAAAAGCTAAAAAGAAGACCAGACAAGCAAGGCAGCTTTAAAAATTGATCATAACATATGATTATAAAGAAGAACAAGCCATACATGTGTCTGAAAATTGCATGTACAGTCTTTGGTTTTTCTCTTTTACTTGTATTGCTGTCATCCTTTGTTCTTGAAGAAGACCAAAATGACATCACTAGGTTGGAGTCAAAGTACAGTTTGTCCTACTATGGCAAATCAGAGCAATATGTGCTCAGTCCATGTGTACATATGGAGTGGAGATGTCTTTAACTTTGTGCATTTAATGTTTCTTTTGAGCTACTGCATTTATGCTTCACTCCTAGAGCCCAGAGCCTTCTTTGATATAGGCATACCATGCCAGGCAGTCCTTTGCCAGTATCTCCCACATTGCACAATTGATTGCAAAGTTCTTCAGAGAGACCTTGAGAGTGTCCTTCTTTCTCTTCCTCTAGCCTCAGTGTGAATGCTTGCCTTGTATGTATTCTCCATAAAATAATCTGTTAGGCAAACATACATTTAGCATTCAGAAAACATAGCCAGCCAATTATAGTTGCACACTATGCAGTAGAGTTTTAATGCTTAGCAGTTTGCTCAAGAAAGGACAAGTGTCCAGTACCTTATCTTGCCAGGTGATCTTCAGAAACTTCCTAAGACAATTCAAACGGAAGTGATTCGGTTTCCTTAGATGGTGCTGGTAGACTCTCCAGGTTTCACAGGCATACAACAATGAGGCCAGCACTACAGCTAGGTAGGCCTTCAGTTTGGTAGGCAGTCTAAGGCTTCTTCTCTCTCACACCTTCCTTCTGAGCCTCCCAAACACTGAGCTAGCTCTGGAAATGCATGTGTCAGCCTCATCTTCTGCGTGTACATCCCTGGAAATTATACTGCCAAGGTAAGTGAACTTAACCACCGTATTTAAAAGTTCTCCATTTCTTATAACTTATAGTTTCATGTATGGATGGTATTGCACTGGCTGGTAGAGAATCTGTGTTTTCTTGGTGTTAGTTGTTAGGCCAAAATTAACACTGGCAACAAAGAATCAATACATACTTTGCTATATCTCAACTTCAGAAAATGCATTGAGTGCACAGTCATCTGAGAATAAAAAACCATGTATCAACTTGCCCTGTCCTTGAGTCTTGGCTTGTTACCTTTTGAAGTTAAATAATCTGCTATCAGTTCAGTAGCTGAACATGATGCCATTTTCATCCTCATTGAAGGCATATGACAACATTGATGAAAACTTCATGCTAAAAAACAGGGGAACAAGCACAAAGAAGGCCTCACTCCACTGGTGACTGGGAAAGTGCAAGACCATCATCTGTTATCCAGAACTCTGGGGAATTTTTTACAACTTTCTCTGATAAAGGCCTCATTTCTCAAATATCTAAAGAACAGAGTCAAATTAATAAGAATATGAGTCATTCCCCAATTGATAAATGGCAAAAGGGTATGAACAAATGTTTTTTAGATGAAGTCTATGTTATATGAAGAAATGCTCTAAATCACTATCAATTAAACAAATACAAATTTAAAAGATTCTGAGGTATAACCTTACATATATCAGACTAATTAATATGACAGGAAAGGAACATGAAAAATTTTGGAGGGGATGTAGGAAAATTAAGACATCAATGTACAATTGGTGGACTTGTGGACTAATCTAACCATTCTGGAAAGCAATTTGGAACTAAAACCCAAAGTCTATAAAACCAGGCAACTATTGACCCAGCAATGCCACTACTAGATCTATATCCCAAAAAGATATCAGAAAAAAGGTGAAAAGAATCCATATGTACAAAATAACAGCTTTTTTTGTGGTGACAAAGAACTGGAAATGAGGGAATGCCCAATCAGCTGGGGAATGACTCAACAAATTGCTGTATAAGATTGTGATGGAATACTATTGTCCTATGAGAAATAACAAGCAGGATGCTCTCAGAAAAATCTGGAAAGATTTACATGAACTGATGAAGAGTGAAGTGAGCATAACCAGGAGAACATTGTACACAGTGACAGCAATATTGTACAATGATCAAGAGTGAATAAGTTAGCTATTCTCAGCAATACATCCAAGATAATTGTAAAGGACTTATGAGGAAAAATGCTATACAACTCCAGAGAAAGAATTGATGGAGTCTGAATGCAGATTTAAGCATATTATATTTTACTTTATTTTTATGAGATTTTTGTCTGTGTTTTCTTATACAACATAACTAATATGGAAAAATGTGCTTTGCATGACTGCCCATGTATAACCGATAACAAATTCCTTGCTATCTCAGGGTAGAATGAGAAGAGGGAAAGAAGGAATTTGTAATTTTTTTTAAATTAATGTTAAAAATTGTTTCACACAAATTAGAAAAAATAAAAATTTTAAAACAAAAATAAGAGATGACATAGATTGTCCTGAAAACATTAAAAGACTATATAATTTTAAGAATAAAATCTCATGATCAATTTATTATTTACCTAAAAAGAAAATCAATCCCTGGATAAAATAGATTCATGATTTAAAGTATAATCCTTTCCCTTGGACAAGAATAATTACTTAATAAAAATGGTGAGAATGTTTTGCATAGCATTATGGCAAAATTATAGCAATAATTTAGAACTATACTTAATACCATACAAAATGAAAAGAAAAAATTACAAAAGAAATAATATATTATTTAATTTATGGAGAGGAAGAAAACATTACATCTATCAAACAAATAGAAGAAATTATTGAAGAAAATGGACAAATTATGAAATATAAAAAATTGTTTTGTAATGAAAATTATTTACAAAATAAAAGGAAAGTAAACAGATTAGGAAAATATCTACATCAAATATATCTGATGAAATCTGGCATCAAACTATATGGAACCTGTTTTTTTTTTAATTCTGAGGAATTCCCACTTTTTAACAGAAAAATGCTCGTGACATAATCAGACAATATTACAATGAGGAAATACAAGTGTTTTTATACACCTATATTTACAAAGACAAATAACTACTTTAAAAATGTAGCTGTGGGGGTGGCTAGGTAGCATAGTGAATAGAGAACTGGCTCTGGAGGCAGGAGGACCTAAGTTCAAATCTGGCCTCAGACACTTAACACTTACTAGCCGTGTGACCTTGGGCAAGTCACTTAACCCCAATTGCCCCGCCTTCCCTCTTCCAAAAAGCAAAAAAAAATGTAGCTGTGACATATTGGAAGAAGAAATGAAACTAAAATTAGAATATCTGGCTCTGCTATTTCCTGGTCTTACTGTATTTATAAGTCACTTCAGTAAGTCACTAAATCATTTTCTATAGACTTCAGTGCCTTCATTTGGAAAATGAGAGTCATGGAAGCTGATTGTCTATTCTACACAGTTCTAAAACTGAAGAATACTCTATCAGATAAACACTAATTAAAATCTGTCAAATTGGGGAAAAAACTGAAAAGGTTAAAAATCAATGTTCATAGTTCTTCAAGGAAAATATACCCTATTCCATTGTTGATGGAACAAAATTCGTGCTAACTTATTGAAAAACAATCTAGCAATATGAAATAAGTGATAAAAAGCTGATCATATCCTTTGAAATCCCTCTCATAGTATATATTTTAGGGCTATGATTATAAGGAAACAAAGATTATCATCTCCAGAAAGAATCCATAACTGCTTTGTTTGCAATACCAACCAAAAAAAGAATAAAAGTGAATGTTTGCATACTCTTATTCATATCCTGGTCTCTTTTCTACCATCTTCTCCTCAATAGCTGCTTAACCAACCAGTATCAATCAAGATTCTGTCTTTTGAAAACCTTGTTCATTTTCTGTCTGTACTTTTACAATGAATTTTTGTCTTCATATCAATATAAGCCGATTTTTATTGCATTCTGAGCAAGAGTTTGCTCAGAAAAATAATGGCAAAGACTTTAAAGGTACACAAACTTAAAAGACTAGAAGGGAATGCAAAGTCAATAAATAGCTAATATTATTTTTTAATTTCATACCTCTTTCAATAAAAAATAGATTTTTATCATTTTATTGGGCATGAAATTCTGCTTTACTTCCCTATTTATATTTATGAGAGTATTAATGTATAATGGAAAAACATTCAAAAACTACCAACAGTCCCAAAACCTGTCTTGTCAGTCAGACTTTCTAGCTTGTGGAACACTCTCATACTATACTGTGGCTGCCCATATGTAATGGTAATGGGGATTTGAAGATATTCCCTGCCTCCTTGTACTGGCAATCAAACAGGTACTTAGCACCTTGTTTCAAGTTCACATTGTATCAAGTATTAAGATCTAGAACTTGTGAATCCCACAGTGGGAGGAAGTTGCTGATATAACATGAAGGGGTGGAACAGGAAGGAGCTAATACCATATATAAGGAAATATATATAAGGAAAAGCCCAAGCTAGAGAGCCAGAATTGCTGAGAGAAAAAGAACTGCTAGGGTTGTGAGAAATTTTTAGAACTGCTACAAATTGAGAACAGAATGGAGAACAGAACTTGTGGTGACAGAATGGAGAACTGAGAACTGAGAAGAGACTTGAGAAGAACTGAAAAATGAAAAGAGAGGAGAAATGGGAGGAAGCATGACTATGGTGCTAGTACTTTGTCCATCTGTTTTGATGTTACTTTGTCAGATTCCTCTGTTGATAGAGGATGTTGCTGTTGTTTTAGAAGCCCTGGGACCTTACTGCTGGTTCAGAAGACCTGAAAGAGGATTTTCTTGTTGTATGTTTACAGAAATCCTGGAGGAGGTTACTGATATTTTCAGAGGTCCTGGGACTATACTGATGATTTGTGTTGATTCCTCAGACATTGTTGGTGGGACTATGTTGATTTCCCAGGCAGAAAGTGAGTTGATGAGGACACTGGCAAAGTGAATGAATGTTATTGTGGCTTTATTAAGCTTTGTCTTCCCAGGAACAGAAACTGTGAATTACTTGAGGTGGACCAGACACTGTGAACTCCAAGGAACAGCACAAGGAGCTAGACAAGGAACTGAGAGCTGCCTTTTAACTCAGGTGACCATTGAATAGATTCAGGTAGGATCTCAGACCATGGAAGAGGAACCATGGAATTTGAGAGCCTGCCTCAAGTCAAGTCAAAAAGATCTCTCCTTGGGTATTTAATGCAAACTGAGAAGATCATAATTTACTATGGCTTGGGGTAGAGTACTTTGATCTTTGCATTTAGATGATTGAGTTAAGGACTTCTCCAATTAAGAAGAAAGAACACTTTTGATTGAAGAGATTAAGACAATGTAACCTAGGTGTACAGAACTTTGAACTTTGTACTTTGCATCCAATGAGGAGACAAACCTCCTTAAGGATGATTGAATTAAAAACTTGCTAAATGATTGAATTACTAAATGATTAAGTTACTAAATGAATGTACTTTGTTTAAAGTTAGGTGACCACTTTGGTGAAAACTATGTGGTGATAACTTGTTATGCTATAACATTGTGAACACTGTACTTTGATTTCTGTGAATGTTTTGTCTTAGTTTGCTACTGAATAGAGAATTCACTATACTGTGTAATTGGAACCTTGAAGCTGTTCACAGTAGCAGTACTCTGGAAAGCTTCTCATGCTTGGCTTTACACCATAACATGACTGACATTCTCTTTAAAGTAAATTCTATTATTTAGATGTAACATGTTCTCTGCATTCTTCCAGGGCAATCCAATAAATATAAAATTTTCTTCAAGTTCAAATTTCAGAAATTTGGATTTCATTTAACCCAGATAAATTCACTAGTGCCTTCCAAAAATAATTATCATTTGGAAAATATCAAAATTGACTGAGTGCTCACTATCTTCCTATGCGCTTCAATAAAGAGACTAATCAAAGAAAAGATGGGTTCTGTGACCTCAAAAGTCATTATCTTATACATTTATTGACAGAGATACAAAGAAAACAGAATGCCAACTCCAGACTTAACAACAAAGGAGAGATACAAACATGGTGTTGTGATTAAAAAAAAAAAAAAGACTGGTGATACCTAGCATGGAAGCAATGAGGTTTGCATATTTTGCTATTTAGAAAGGCTTAGGGGCAGCTAGGTGGCGCAGTGAGTAAAGTGCCACCCCAGAGCCAGGAGGACCTAAGTTGGGTTGAGGCCTCAGACACTTAACACCCACACAAAAAAACTAGCCATGTAACCTTGGGCAAATTACTTAACCCCAATTGCCCTCCAAAAGGCAAAAAAAAAAAAAAAATAGAAAGGCTTAGCAGATAAGAAGGAAATTATATAAAGGAGAGAGAGGAAGGTGATTTAGAGTAGACTCTAACAACCAAGAAAGGATAAAAATTGAGCGATAAAGGGGGAAGAAGGGAGAGACACTGTGACAATCCGAGGTGACCAAAGAATCATACCTAAAGATAAGATCGTTCACATATTCAATTGCATGCTTCATATGTGAAGCCTCCCTTTGTGTTAATGGAAACATTTTACTATATGCTGACAAAGTCTAGGATAATTAATCACAGGGGTTCCCTTTTGTTTTTCACCCATCCTGAACTATCCATTCCATTATAGCGAACACTTGCTCAGAATGCAATAAAAATCAGTTTATAATTATATGAAGATAAAAAATTCATTTTAAAAGTACACAGAGAAAATGAACAAGATTTTAAATAGCCAGAAACTTGTCTGATACTGGTTGACCAGGCGGCAATTTTTGAAGAGTAGGGTGGGAGGGAGGCCATGGTAGGAAGAGGAGAATGCAAACCTTCACCAGGTCCTAGTAGCTTTGCAGCAGTCATGCAGGCATACAGTTCTATTCATCCAAAGAACTCTTTGAACAAATTAGTCAGTCAAACAAGGCTTTAACCACCAGTAATAATACTCATTTTGGGATATTGGCTCTCTACTTTCACTCGGTTCATCACTGACATGCATTTGTAACCAGAGAATCCTCTCCTCTTTGCAGAGCTCAAAGGTTCCCTGGGTTTCACCCTATCCCTTAGGCATCTTGCCTGCCATGACCTTCCAGCCCCTTCTTCCAGTTAGCAAGAATTACACCTCTCATCCACTTCCTTGTTGATAAGGGGATACATGTGTAAAACATGTTCAAAATTGAAAGAAAAGGGGGTTTCTTCATTTATTTTTACTTTTTTTAAGTGACTAAAAGCATTATTAATTTAACTATTCAGTCTCATTAAATCCATTCATTTAACAATGAAATGTCTAATCCTTCCCCTGTACTTTAGTAAAAAAAAAAAAAAAAACTCCATCTGCTGATACTTAAAAGCTCACACTTCCTTCATATAGTTAATAATGTCAATCAGATGATATTTCCACTTTAAGTTTTGATCTTCCTGGCTCATGAAGTAAGTCTTTGGTTTCAAACTTCACAGTAAAGAAAAAAGCTGCCTTTGAAAGGACTACGTATCTGAGGCATAAATCCAGAATTCCCAAAAGCAGCATTCAATCATCTTTATAGAACATGTAAACAACCAGGAAAACCTCCTTCTTCGATTTTACCCAAATGACATTATAATAACTGATTATGAAGTGAAAAGTTGAATCAACAAACTGATTGCTATATCTACACAAAGTTAAATTGACTGATTGTTGCATAAAATTGATTTTACCCCCACCTCTGAAGTTAACATATTGATTTTCCTTAAAATGGAGTCTTTAGAGAGGAAAATGGATGTGGGAGTTCACAATTAAGTAGTTTTTCATTAATCCATCTATGTATAATGCAGACCCAAAAGAAGATCTTAAACCCACAAGTATCTACTATGGCTAACCAAATAGCCTAAAATTATTTGATATATCATATAAATAATAGAATAGCCAATTATGCTATATCTTTCAAAGGAATAATGTATGTGTTTCTCTAGGAAAGCACAAGTATGCATTTGTAGATGCATCCATTTTCTTTTCCCCATGAAATTTCATTTCCCATGAAATCTACCATGATGCAATTGCCTCCCACAATCCACACTATTCCTATGCAACACCATTACATGCAAGTCTGAAACATGATTCCCAGCCCCTTTAGGGAGACTGGGCTGAGATACTTCACTAACTGTAATGATCAAATTAACTAAAAAAAAGTTCAAGTTCTTTTACTTCATTTTGCATACTCCAATAATTGAATTACTGATAAAATGATTACAGCAAAGTAAATAAGCCATACCAAAATGTAAGCAGCAAATGAAAACCTCTCTAAAATTATAGCAATGGTAACATTATGGTGACTTTACTACATTCAATGACAATAAGGTAGAAAAGAACATGATCTTACTGAGGTCAGGCTGACATCCTTTGCTGAATGATATATCATCAATTGCTATGGTTTCTTCTTCTCCATCAGTCAAAAACCTTTGGCCTTGAATAACAACCTGTTGTATAGCAAAATGAGAAGGCAAAGAAGCATTAGTGTCTCCACTATCTTGCATAAAATGAATTATAAACAAGAAAGTGTCACATGAATGAAGGGAATAAAAATATATTTAGAAATAGATGCCAGCAGATATCATATAAATTCCCTTGGAAGTGGTCACATAGGTGGTGCAATGGAGAGAGCATGGGTGCTGGAATCTGGAGAACCTGAGTTCAAATTTGACCTCAGAAACTCACTAACAGTGAGACCCTGGGAAAGTAACTTAATTCTGATTGCCTCCAAAAAATAAAAATTTTAAAAATCTCTACTGAAAGAAGAGAAATACAAAATCCCATAAGTATTTACTTAGGATCTATGGAAGGAAATGGTAAACCACTCTAGTGTCTTTCCCAAGGAAACTCTAAATGGTGTCACAAAGAGTCAGACATAACTGAAATGACTGAACAACAACAATAAAATGCTTATACCTACACTAATATCCATTTTGGAGCTGCATCTCTGTCTTTAAGAGACAGCCAAACTGGATATAAGCATGGCAGAAGAGACTCATCTGGCCATCTTCATTATCAGATCTCCTCTTAGATGCCTCACTTTAGTCAAGCTAATCTAATACAACTCACTTTCTAACTAGAGTCTGTAGTTTAGCTAGCCTTCTAAGCTTTGTAACTAGAAAGACAGTGCCAGGCTTAATAGGGGCACGAAAGTTTAAAAGAAGAGGGTGACTTTAGGAGGGAATATATTTAGATATATTGAGTTTAAGGAGTTTATGACAGATAGAAAGAGTGCTGTCCAGCAGATGCTTGGTGATGCTAGGCTGAACTTTAGGAAAGAATATAGAATTAGGAGTTGTTTTTGTTTTTAATACAGACAATCACTCAACCCATGAGAACTGCTAACATCACCAACAGAGGGAGTATGGAAGAAATAGTAAAAAAGAGATCCAAATAGATCCTTAAGAGACTCCTAGATTTAGGGGATGGAAGAAGAATCAAAACCAGTAAAGGAGTAAGTATAAGAACTCTGAAAGAATAGCATCACTATAACAAAGAGGAGAGAAAATATCCAGAAGGAGGCAGGGTTAATAGTATGCCAACACCCATCCTGATGGAAAATGAAAGTTTGCAGATGTCTCTACTCTAATTTCCCTAATCTCTCTACTCAACTCCCAAGTAGCATCACCGAAGGACATCTATACTTACATTTACTATGAGCTCCTCAAACTCACCATGTCCAAAACTGAACTCATCATATTCGCCCCTGAACTCATTCTTCTTCAAAACTTCCTTGAATGGTCCTCCCTAGCTCGTGACTATTCACCTGGCTTTTGATCCATCCTGGAGTTCATTTTAATTGCTGGTCACAATATCCCTGAATATGCCTTGTGCTACTCCTCCAACCTCTGAAACATTTGTAGCCTTGTCTTAGATCTCTTGTTTATTTGCAGACAATGCTGATGTGGTTGAAGTAACAGTGTAGTGTTAGATATTTTTTACCATTAGACATTAATAGATAGATAGGTAGATAGATATAGATATGTAAAATCATTCTATATACAACACATGTGTCAACTTTCTGAATGTAGATAGTGTCGTATTTCATAGGTCCTTAGTAGTTAATCTGGGTATTTGCAATAGTCAAAAATAACTATTTAATTGTTAAAGTGGTTAAAAAAAAAGAGTAGCCATGCTATATTTGATTTGTTGCACATGCAAGGATCTGGCACAAGTCAGTACCATAAGAAATAACCCTGGCATCATTAAACAAAGTGAATCAGAATGGAATCATTCAACCAACTACCTGAATTAGCTGAATATAGTCCTTTGATAATATTTGGGCATTTGCTACACTGACCAATGCAAATTGATGTGTTATTCATGCTACAGAGTCAATTGTAGTATGGTTAAGAGATGGCTGAATTCACGGTCCACCCCATATAATCATGATGACTTGGCAAAATAGTCAGTACAGTTCACCCTACTGATCTTAACAATCACTGAGCCAAAGCAAAACTAGCTATATATTAAAAGAGATCTGCAGTTTCAAGCATAATTTGCTTTTTCTGTTCTGCTATATATATGGAAATTTACAATTTGGTATTTCCTCAGTTTAGAATAAAAAAATTAAAACCCACCAACGGTCCACAGTGCCCAGTTTTGCAATGCAGCAATCCACTGGTTTATGCTTAGTCATCCAGAGTAAGCCATTTCAAACTAAACCAGCTGTTCTCTGGCATGCTTTTCAAAACACAATAGACTGAGAACTAAACAATAAATTACCCAGAAACTTAGAAGTATATCCTTTACAAGAAAATCCCTGTTCTGTTGAAAATGGACACAACAATTATATGACTAATAAAAAAGAAACAACCATGTTGGAGATGAACTTAAAAATATTATTGTGGCAGAACTGTTTTTATAACAATTTTAACAAATAAAATTCAATTTGCTGCATCAATAGTGCTATAGGAGAAGAATTCAAAAGCCCCTCTCTCCAGATTAAAATTGTTTATGCTCCTTGAAGGATTTTCTAAGCAGTTGTGCTCTAGTTCTTACTGAACGGAGAGGAAAGTTCTCTTCCTCAGAGAATTCAAGCATCCTGTGGGATTTTAGGACCATCTGTAATGATGACTTTAAAATCAGAAGCATATTTATAGGAATAAGGAGTAGGAGTTAGAGACAGTGGAGTTGAGAGGGATGAATGGAAGGTTAAATTTTTAAAATTTCTTTAATGGTATAAATCTCTTCATATTTAATATTTCTAAAAGAAAATCCCACATTTACATTCCAAAATTGGTTCTCTATTCTGATTTCCCTTTTTCTATGAAATTTATCATAATTCTCTCAGTCACCTAGGCACAAAACATCAGATGCCTCTATCTGCTTCACTCCTATGTCCACTTAGTCATTCATTTCTCTTCATTCTTTCTGTCTTTCAAATCCTTCCTTCCTTATTCCCTTCCTTTCCACCTGTCACTAATGGTAGTAGATATAGCTCACACTGGAATGCCATGGAAGTTGACTAGTTGCACATCTTAAACTATGGATCTAGACCCCATATGGACTTGAGAAAAATATGACAACAGTAAAGGTTTCTGTACATGCAACAACCAAAAATTAATTCAAAATCCAATGAATAATGACTCCAAGGTCTTTCTGGCAGCACTTGCCCATGTTGCATCAGGCAACTTCACCGTATCATTGGTTCTGAACAAAAAGTACATGCACTTTGCACTGCACATGCCCTCAGGCCATGTAACACCAAAGACTGCTGCTGAAACACCAAAAAGGGTCCGTGAGTGGAAAAAGTTTAAGAAGCCTGGACTAGATGGTTTTCGTGCAAAGTCATTTTGCACTCCACTACTAGATTAATATCCCCAAAACACTTCTCTTACCATGTCACTCCCTTAACCCCAAATCCTCAATAACTCTAGTGTCTGCAGGAAAATACCCAAAGGACTTAGTTTAATATTTAAGAAACCTTTTGATTGTCTTATCTCCCCAGTTAAGTCATAAACTGATGGAGGTAAAGGACAGTGTCTTTTACCTTTGTGTATACCTAACAGCATCTAACACAGTGTTACTGAAGTTTTATCAAAGGTACTAAATATTTTTTTTAATTCAACTGAAAGATAAATTAAGTTAGTAAAGGAAGAGAATCACTGCTTGTTAGAAATGAAGGGATTTGCAGAATATTTTTAGTACATTTAGTAACACTGGAAAAAACTGAGGCCCAGAGAAACTAAAAATTTCTTGCCCAAGATCCATCTAGCAAAATTATCTTGATTAGTATTACTCATAGATTAATTTCTCTTATCAGAAAATTGGTTGCCAGAAGATGATGTTAGGGATGTCAGTTCTTTTAAGCAAAATGGGGTAAGGCAAGTATAATGTGGAAATGACATATATACAGAAGGCCTCAGGTAACATCAAAAATGCTCTGTGCAAGGGTCAGACCAATATGACATAAATAATATTTGTTTTCCCATCTTCATGACAAATAAAAAAGTACCCAAGCTAACAGGTAGTACCTGGAAGTTTTTATTCTGATGCTGTAATTTTTGACTTGTGCTTTTATCTAATATCCCTATTGATCAATCATGTTCTTCACAAATAAAAGTAATACAAAGAAACTTCTTACATTAAGAAGCATTTTTATGAAATGTCAGATAGATAATAGCAAGTCAATACATTATTTCAATACCTCCTTGAAATTCATCAATTCTGCTTACTTTGCTTAACAGTCAAAATATTTCACCTATGAAATCATATTCAGCAATTTATCTAGTAAAGAATATTAATTTTCCTCACTAAAGCAACACATTCACTAAAAATAATCTATAGCCCTGCCTCCAGATGGGATACACTTTGACTTTGGAGTCAGATTTCTGCTTTGTGATTCATATAATTTATTTTTAGCCTTTTTGGTTTTACTTCATGACAATAGGAAAATTGAGTGTTCATGGGTGAAACTTAACATGTATCTGTTAACATATACATGTATATTTACAGAGACAGAGAAACAGAAAGGGAAGATGGAGGGGTGAGGGAGGGGTTGCCATCATCTGTTAATACCCAAACACTATCAACCGACTCAGTGAAGAAGAGATTTAAAGGAGTGTGTCTTATTTTCGTCAATGTCTGTAAACAGATAAGTACATTCCCTACCTAGGCTGTTCCCTCAATACCTAGCACATGGTATGTGATTAATGCATATTCTTGAGTTAATATAATGGAAAAGGCATTTCTTTAAATTATAATAAGCAATTATTTTCTCAATAAAAATTTTCTCAAATATAAGCCTCTAAAAGAAGGGTTCCTAACCTTTTTATGTCATAGACCCCTTCTCAGAATTATACTTTTGCACACATTAAAAATAAATAGGATTCCAAAAGAAATCAATCATATTGAAATAGTCATCAAAATACTTTTAAAATCAAGTTTACAGACACCATCAGGCCTCCAGTTAAGAATATCCACTCTAAAGGAAAAGGGGCCACTCTTTATTATTTGAGCATCATTCCCAAAACAAGTCTAAGTACTAGATGTCTGTCCATCCTTGAAACCATACTTGGTTTCTTTCAAAAAGGTTTAGTTGCTCTTTCAACATGAAGTCTTTTTTGATCCTCTTGCTCCCCTGCCACCACCCCCTAGTCCCTCTCCATAAATTGATCTTGTCCTCCTTCTGTCTAGAATTTTATATACCTAGGTAGAACTACGTACTTCTCTCCCATTAATATGTAAGCCCCATCGAGGGCATGAGCTATTTCATTTTAATTTTTTTTTGGCATCCCCAATGCCTAGTACTTTTGCCTAGCATATAGTAAGCACTTTTAATAAATGCTTAATTGATTTTAAAAAGGGAGAAGAAGATTCTTGAAGTTGTGGTCCCACTTTGGCACCTTCTTGTCATTATCCAACCACTAGCCAGTACCATCCTTGGATACCCCAAAGGGAAGGCCAGGTACCTTCCACTTCCCAACATCAACCTGTCAAAGCCTACTTGAACAACTGGTCCAGAACTACTAGATGAGATGTCAGAAAGCCACAGACCACTACCTTCCCCAAACACAACTCTGTTGCCCCATTTATCCAGTTCCCACTAGGTACTGGAGGCCCATCTGCCTGGCCATTGTTTCCCAAGGTCCTTGCCATCTGCCCTACTGCTTTCCTTTACCTGAGTATCGCTTGGCCTTTCCATCTACCATGAACTGACCCCTCCTTTATATATTGTTCCCCCAATTATAGTGTGAGCTCCTTGAGAGCAGTGGCTGTATCCATTTTCTATGTGTATTTGTAGTGCTTAACGTATAGTAAGCACTGAATAAAATGCATTTCCATTACATTTCATATGAAACCATAGAGACGAAGGGACATGGAAAGAAAAAGAGCTGACAGATTTTTTCCCCAAAGTCTGTGATAATCCAGAGCCTGAGCTGGAACAGAAATTTCTCTTTTGAAGATTTCTAAAAACTAAAGGGCTGAAAACATCAGAAGTCTGGGTGGAGAGGGAGTCAAGGAGGACTGAGTGGTCTGCAATCATGGAACTTAATGAGGTGGAAGGTAATACAAGTGGACATTTGGATCATTGAATTCTTACAAGCAGACTCCCTAGAAAGCTTTTCAGGAATAACATCCTTTAAATTGGGCAAGGTCATGTTACCAGCCCAGGATAGGCCTGCTTCCAAACAAAGGAAATAAACATCTGCTTACTTGCCAACAGGCTAGAACTATGGCATACCTGAATCCTGGAAGATTTTTGTAGATAAAGGGTCCCCAGGGAGTCACATGCCCTCCTGCTTTTCAGAAAGCCTATAAGGTGGAAGAACTGTTTTCATATAAGCAAATAAAGTATTGAGGGAGGCAGAGATGAATATATATGCATCTGCTTTCCTAAGCCACCACAGCATTTTAAAGCACTCCAGTGGACTGCCCTGCTATCTCAGCTTCAGAGGACTGACACTTGAGATGGCATATTTTGGAGTTCAGCCTGGTGAGATATTTTTAGTCACTATACATTTAATCACTATCTTAGGTTTGCATTTTGTAGCCACCCTTCATGCAGGAAGGAATACCAAAGGACAAAAAGAAGAAACTATAAAAAGGTGTTTTTTATCTATAGCCCCACCCCAGCTCCCAATGATTCAGATCTGCTGATAGACCATAACTCTGTGTGTGTGTGTGTGTGTGTGTGTGTGTGTGTGACAGAGACAGAGACAGAGACAGAGAGACCGAGACAGGGAGGGAGGACAAACACTTGCAGAATTTAGTGACTGAGTGTCCATGTCATTCCTGGCAAGCGGGAAGCATTCCTGATTTTTTTGTGCACTAAAGAGTAGGAAAAAAGCTGAAGAAAGAATATGTGTGACCGTGCTGAGTAATGGGATAAAAATATAAAGTTTTGTCTATAACATCTTGGACAAGTAATCATTTAGCCTTCACTCAAAGATTTTAGTGAAGAGGAACTCCCTACCTTTTAAGGCAGGCCATTTTCCTTTTCGAAAACTGTTAGGAACTGTTTCTTTACATCAAGGCAGATAGGTGATACAGTGGATAGCGCACTTCGAACAGAGTCAGGAGATATTTGTTCAAATCTGTTCTGAGCTCCTTCCTAGCAGTATTAGCCTGTTTCATCTCCATCAACCTCAGTTTTCTCAACTGTAAAATGGAGATCATGATAGCACCTATCCTTCAAGGTTTTTATGAAGATTAAGTGAGATAATATTTTTAAAGCACTTAGTACAGTGTGCTTAATAAACTAGAAGGTGCTTAATAAATGCTTATTTCATTATTTTTATTCTTCTTTACATGTAATTTAAATGTCTCCCTGAAATGTCTACCCATATTTTCTAATTGTGTCCTCCAGGTACAGAGAAAGTTGAATCTGCATGATAGCTCTTTAAATACTTGATGATATCTGTTTTCCCTATCTCCCTTTCCACCTTTCCCCCCCTCTCTCCCCTTCCCTCCCTCCTTTCCATTCTCTCTCTCCTGTGCCCCTCTCTCTTTCCCTCACTCTACCTCCTCTCCCTCTCCCTCTCTCTTTCCCTCTCTGTCTCTGTCTCACTCTTTCTATCTCTTTCTCCTCCCTCCCTTCTTTCCATTCTCTTTCTCCTGTCCCCCTCTCTCTTCCAGCAGACACTAGTTGGCCACTTATCAGGCATGTCGTAGGGAATATTCTTGTCCTGGTTGGACTCCATGACTTTTGTCAAGAATCTTCTTCTAATTGAGATTCTGGGAGATCCAGAGTAATATTGACAAGATCACTTCCCAGTCTCTACATAATTATCCTGCCTTGTTCGTGACCGGGTTCATATAAGTTTCCCAATCTCTTTCCCTCTTCCTATACAGAGGAGTTAGAACAGAGATTCAATTCCAGGTCTCCCACTAGTTGATTTGTTGTGCCAGATGTTACTGATTACAATATCTCATCCTAGTACACAGTTTCCTAATTCACAAAGGGTTAAACCATGCACTATCACATCTGATCACAAGTTGTGATAGCAATCACAATGAGGATCACAACCAAAGAAGATATATTAGATTAAGCATGGTGGCCCATGATTATAAGTTCAACTACTAAAAAGACTGAGGCTGGTCAGTCCTTGAGATTGAGACTTCTTCTTCTTTTTTTTTTGCTTTTTTTTGGGAAGGCAATTGGTGTTAAGTGACTTGCCCAGGACCACGCAGCTAATTTTTGTGTTAAGTGTCTGAGGCCGGATTTGAACTCAGGTCCTCCTGACTGACTCCAGGGCGGGTGCTCTATTCACTGCACCACCTAGCCACCCCTCTGAGATTGGGGCTTCTGAATGGCAGCTGACTTAGCTGAAGTAAGTTTGGCATTAATAGGTTAAGCCCCAGAAGGTCACTGAACTGCTTAAGGAAAAGCCAACTAGCCAAGGTAAGAAACTGAGCAGGTCAAAGCTCTTATGCCAATCAGAAGTGAGATGGAATACATGAAGTACCCTTGTACCTCTAGTCTGGGTGAGATAGGCCCAGTTAAAAATATTTAAAGAATATATTAGAATATCCAATAATGGTTAAGTATAAGCTCCCTTCTATTATAGACTACAATCTCCTTGAAGGCAGGAACAATGTCTTGTACACTTATATCTCTCCTAAAACCTAGACTATCATTATCATTATCATAACAACTGATATTTATATAATGCTTTGTGGTTTAAAATATATTTTATATGCCTTCTTTCATTTTATTGTCAAAAGCACATGTAACACAGAAGATATCGCTGTTGCTATCTCCATTTAACAAATTAGGAACCTGAGACTTAAGATCACACAAATAGTAAGCAACAGAAACAGCACTTGAAGCTGAGTATTTCAATTTCCAGATCATCCTCTATTGCTTCCAGGTACTTAATACATGGTAGTTGGTGATGTTATTAATCATGAGTAGTATCCACTGATGATAAGAAATGATTCATTTTAGCAGACCTGCTTGGATGAGGCTGGCCCATAAACTAGCTTTAAAGAATGAGCACTTTAGTAAAGGAAAATACCATGGGCTTCTGAGCTGTACATTTTCGTCTGGCTGCCCCAAGTATTCAAATATGCAATACTTTCCCTGAACTTCATGTGAGAATCATTTGATGATAGTTTTCACAATATTTGGGTTTTATAGTGAGGCATAGATCAATTTGTCTTTTATGGGCGATATTGGCTTAATTCTCAGAATGATTCTGAAAATGTGTCTTGTTTCCTATTTGGGGTAGTCAGGATAATATTTATTACAATTAAATTCTCTGCAGCCAGAATTAGTATTTTTAGCAAATACCCTCTTTCCTCCCACTTTTTCAATATCAATCTCTGTCCATAAAAGACAGGGAAGAGTAAAGTCAAAAAAGGACATTATCATTTGGGTAAAAAGAATAATAAGAAAAAACTGTATTAGCAGCTAACATCTGTTTATCACTTTAAGATTTATGAAGCATTCTACATATGTTTTCTTATTTGAGCCTCACCTTGCAAGGTGGCTACTGTTGTTGTTGTTACTAAAAAAGGTTGAGGGATTTGCCCAAGCTCATATCACAATTGTGTGCCTGAGACAGGATTAGAACTCAGGTCATCCTGCCAGTTTTGGATTTAGATTAAATATTGTTAAATATGCCACTAAAATGGGGGAAATAATAATAAGAGGAATATTTCACTTCAAGATAAAAGGAGCATTCTCCCTATAATATACAGAATATATTGTATATACAAAGCAGCATTCTCATGTTATAAATGAGGAAACTGAGGTTTAATGACTTGTCTTAGAGGCAGCATTTGGATAGAAGGTAGAGTGCCTGCTCTATTCAAGTAGATAAAGGTTCAAGTCCTGTCTCTGAAGAATATTAGTTGTATAACCAAGAGGGAGTCGCTTAAACTCTCTTTGCTCAAGGCTACTCTCCAGGGTACTTGCAAAGCAAATCTACCTTGGTAGAAAGGGTTTAATCATTAGAAGTTACCTATGCCAACTAAATCACAGATCTAACCATAAGACAAAATCAATGACTTATGAAGCATCTGAGGTGGCTGCTTCTCCAACTGGGCTCTTCTGATTTCAAGATCAGTGCTTTCTCTACCATGCTAAGTGGTAAAATGTGTGAGAAAAGGCAGTCAATAAAATCAGTTCAAGAAGCAGAAGTTAATGTGTTTAGATAGCAAATCACAGAATCATACATTTAGAGCTGGAAGAGAGAGTTGAGGCCAGAGATTAATTAACTCATTTTCAAAATGATAAAATTGAGACCCACAAAAAGTTAAGAGATTTGACAAAGGTCACACATATTAAGTGGCTGAAACTAGATTTGAACTGAAGTCTTTTCTGCAGATCAGTGCTCTTTCTATGGAAGCAAGTATGATGACTTGCTTAGAATAGCATGATTAGTAAGCCTCTAAGATAGGTTTAGAACCCAACTCTTCCTGACTCCAAGCCTAGTTAAATATTATAATGTTTTGAACTCTTTTTGTTTTTTTAGAGCAATTGGGGTTAAGTAACTTGCTCAAGGTTACACGGCCAGTTATTTCTGGGTGTGGTGCTAAGTATCTGAGCCCAGATTTGATCCCCAGGTCATCCTGACACTGGAGCCCATGTTCTTACGAGCTGAACCACCTGGTCACCCCTAAGCAATTGGGGTTAAGTAACTTGCTCGAGGTTACACGGCCAGGTGTTTCTGGGTGTGTCTTGAACTCTTCTAAGGCAGTGATATTTCTTTAGATCATCTCTGTGTCCCACACAGTAAGTCATACATCACTTTACATGAATGAATGCAAAAAATTTAAAAAAAGCAGGAGTTTAGTATTTACTATTTGACAAGCACTCTGATAAGCACTGGGGATATATAAATAATTTAAAATGTTAAAGATTTTATGTATTTAAACTAAAAATTGCCACTCAAATTGCCACACCAATACATATTGGTATTTTAGTGGCATAACTATTCAGCATTAAGACATTCAATAAATATTGTGTATCTATTAGTGCTATATAATTCTTATTCTAGGCTTATTGTGACTTTTGAGATAATATCCATGTCTCTATCATAACACATGCTCTCCAAAGGGTCTCTGAGTATGAGAAGCATCCATACCTGAAATTTTTGACTGCTATTTATCTTGATGGTGTCTCTTTCCCACCGATTTGGGGACCCTGCTGAGTTTTGCCATATTCTCTGAAAAGAATTGCCACACATAGTCTGGAGACCAACACTTATATTCATCTTCACATGGCTGGAATAGTGATAAAATGTGACCTGGGGTGGGGGGAATAAAAATGTGTTCAACAACCAAAAAGTACCCACATAGAAAAAAGAAGAATAAAAGAAGAATGTTTATAAGTACCTGGCATGGCTGGTGGCTATTAGTTGGAAGGAGAATTCTGCTTTTTATGTTTGCAGGAGAGGAACCAGCTTTGGAGGACAATGAAAGGAAATAGGCTGTTAAAAAAAGGACAATGGAAATATTAGAGTCACAGGTTTCATAGACACTGAAAATACTAGTGATACATTCTTGGGCTATATCTACATATTGCTGACATTTGGTGAGGCAAAGAATCAGAATTCAGGAACTTGATATGACTAGTGGATTTTTTCAACTCAATTCCTTTGCCCTCTTACTGAATTGATTTATTACTACAGAAGTCAACATAATATAATGCTCTGTGCATCCATACCTCTACTTGGTCACATCAACGAGAAACAGCATAGACACTGCAGAAAGAGAATCCAGAGCAAAAGTCAAGTTGTGAACCCCGATTTCAGTGCCTGGTCACATAGTAGGGCTCTAGTAAGTAATTGAAATAAACACAAAATAGATTTTGGTAGAAGGGAGTTTAATAAAATATCCCCCACCAGATAGATGGGCAGCTAAATGGCACAGTGGATAAAGCATCAAACCTAAAGTCAAGGAGACCTGATTTCAAATCCAGTTCCAGACACTTACTATCTGTATGACCTTGGGCAAGTCATTTAACTCTGCTTCTGATTCCTCAGTTGTAAAATGAGCAGAAGAAGGAAATGGCAAACCACTCCAGTATCTTTGCCAAGAAAACCCCAGATGGAGTTATGAAGAGTCAGACACAACTGAAAGTACAGAACAATGCCAGAACCACTAGATATGTAAAAGACACATTATAGCCTATTTGTATGTCTCATGGAACATGTCAGTGGATCACCAATATAACACTCTTAACACTAGTGTTCCCTGTTGCTTGAAATACCATTGTTTCTTTTCCTGTCTTTTCAGGGGCTTCTATTCTGGTGTTTTTGTTTTTTGTCCATTTTTTATACCATTAGTAACTCTAACAAACTCATCCCAGCACTAAACCTTTCCTTGTGACAAAGCAAAGCAGTTGGAAAAACTAACCAAACAGCAAATGTCTGATAGTGTATGTGATATTCCAATCCCATGCTCTCCCACTTCTCTTGGAAGATATAATAATAATAACGTGTTTAAATTTATAAAAAATTATCCAAGTGCTATTTCATTGGATGCTCACAACAACCTTGAGACGTAGATGCTATTATTATGCCCATTTTTACAGATGAGAAAATTGTTACAGAGAGGAGTAAGTGACTTACTCTAGGTCACACAGCTAATATGTATCAAATTAGAACTCAACATTCTATCCACCAAACTATCTAACTCTCTAAATGAGGAAAATATTTCTTATTATTTGATTTCCATGACCAAACATGCACAACACAGTTATGAGTATAATGGTATTTTAGTGTATGTTTTTTTTATGTTTTTGTAAGATCATAGTATAAAGTCCCAGTTAGATAAGTTTCCCCTAACTCTCCCCACCAACACACAAACAACCTTGCAGTCAATCATCAAGAATTTATTAAATGTTTGTTATTTGTCATGCTAGGCACCTGGTATACAAATGCAAAAAAAAAAAACTCTCTTCTCAAGGAGTTTACATGCTATTAGGGAATAAAATATGAGTCTGTGCACACATATACACACTCATGTACATATAGAATGAATAAAACAGACAAAATATATCATAAACACAATATTCTTAAATCCAAAGTAGTTAGGGAAGACACTAGCAATAGGGGGAAATCAAGAAAGACTTCATGTAGACTATTGTGTGAGTATAAAAATAGTAAGATTTGCCAATGCACTTGATCAAAGGATAATGAGGAGTCAAACACAATTTTTAAAAAATAATATTTTATTATTCCTAATTACACGTTAAAACAATTTTAAACATTTTTTATGTTCTTTTTTAGTTCCAAATGGTATCCCTCCCTCTGTGCCTTCCCTGAAATGGCAAGCAATCCAGTATGGGTCATACATGTGTAATCATATAAAATATTTCCATTTTTGTCATTTTGTACAAAAAGACTTGAATATAAAAATAATTTTAAAAAGAAAAATAAAAATAAAAGGAGAGGAAAAAATAATTTTAAAAAAAGAAATGAACAAAGAAAAAGAAAAATGAAAAAAATAATTTTAAAAAAGAAATGAAAAAACTAGATGCTTTAGTTTGTATTCAGTCAGTATCAGTTCAGAAGCAGATAGTATGCTTCATCATGAGTCCTTTGAAATTGTCTCAGATCACTGTATTGTTGTATTGTACAATATTGCTATTACTATGTACAATGTCCTCCTGATTCTGCTCATTTCACTTAGCATCAGTCAATGTAAGTCTTTGCAGGTTTTTCTGAAATCATCCTCCTTGGTCATTTCTCATTGCACAATAATATACTATCATAATCATGTACCAGTACAACCATTACCCAATTGATGGGCATCCCCTCATTTTCCAATTCTTTGCCACCACAAAAAGAGCTGCTAAAATATTTTATACAAATAAGTCCTTTTCCCTTTTAAAAAATATCTCTTTGGGCCCTGGAATCAGGAGGACCTGAGTTCAAATCTGGCCTCACTTAACACAAAAACTAGCTGTGTGACCTTGGGCAAGTCACTTAACCCCATTTGCCCTCTAAAAAGCAATAAATAAATAAATGAATGAATGAATGAATAAATAATTAAATGAATGAATGAATGAATGAATAAATAAATAAATAAATAAATAAATAAATAAATGATGTCTCTTTGGGATACAGACCTAACACTGGTATCATTGAATCAAAGAGTTTGCACAGTTTTATAGCCCTTTGGGCATAATTCCAAATTGTGCTGCAGAATGCTTGGATCAGTTTACAATTCCACAAACAGTGCATTAGTGTTCTAGTACAACATTTATGATTTTTTATCATTTATTGTCCAACATTTATCATTTTCCTTTCTTATATTAGTCAATACAATAGGTGTGAAGTAACACCTCAGAGTTGTTTTAATTTGCATTTCTGTAATCATTAGTAATATTAGAACTTTTTTATATGACTATCAATAGCTTTAATTTCTTCATTTGAAAACTGCCTGTTCATATACTATGGCCATTTAGTAAGTGTTAAATGACTTATATTCTTATGAATTTGACTCAGTTCTCTATACATTTGAGAAATGAGACTTTTATCAGAGATACTTCTTGCAATTTTTTTTTTCAGTTTTCTGCATGGTGGCCAACAATATCAGATGCAACAGATAGGTGGGAAAGACTAAGAAAATACCATTAGAATGAACAATTAAAACTTTTTTCCCAACACTAGAGTAAACAATGTGACAAAAAGGATCTTTGCAGTCATGGAAATTTAAAAAGTCTTTCTGCAAATAGCTGAAGAAACAGGTAAATATCATGAAAAGATTACAAATATGTCTACAAGTCTTTGATCTCTCAATTTTCAAGAATTTTTTTCCCTCCTCTCCCATGTTCATCTTTGAAATGACGTCTTTTAAGGTCAAAGTGGTATGCCAATTTTATTTGAAGGGTCTTATCCAGTTCTTCATCAGCAACCACAAATGTTGGCATAGAAGCTGTAATTATTTTCATTATTTTTTTGGCATGCTAAGTCCTGATTAGTGTGAATAATGAATTCTGTGAAGTGGTTGCATTATTTGAATTAGCACTGCCTAATTCCATTGGGCTGGTACTTACTGCTATAATTATAACTTTAAATGGTCTAAATTCAAATATGTGACCACTTCATAAGATTCATTATTCACACGAAATGTCCCAAAGACACATGATAAAACCAAGTACACCAATCCCTTTACTTGCCTCTACAAGGAGAAGCTGTGAGCCATTCTGCCATTTAATCACAACTTCCTTTTGTCTTCTGATTTCTTCAGTATCAAGAATGTCAAGATTGATATAGTTCATTCCTCCAGTAACATATCTATTCCTTGATCATTCTTTTCACAATTGTGGTTCCCACATTTAGAGTATAAAATCTACATGTTTACAAACAGTCTAAAAACTATGTTTCTGTCCCTATCACTTCATAAGGGAATGAATAGGACCAAGGACCATTTTGTATTTTTCTCCGTTTGGTTCAATTACCATGGCCAAAAAATTCGTCATCCTGGGGTGGGGTTTAACCTCTCTCTTCTCTGTCCTAAACTAGGTTGGCCCTCAGGGTGGAAAAAATAGATAGTCTGTTTCAAAGTCTGTACTAAAAGTCTTTCTAGCTTGCAAGGAGCTGCTAGATCTTGCATTCCACTGAGATTGACCCCATGGGTTCAGAATTACCTCTATACCACAACTAGGATTTGGAGGAGAATTTTATGGACTCCTACTTCTATCATGTGGACTTGTCTATTAAATGGCCATTTTTCAAATCAACTAGAATAGGGATTCCTAGTGGTACACTGGACAAAGCATTGAGCCCAGACTCAGGAAAACCTCTTTTCAAATCCTACCTCACATAGTTACTAGTTGTATGACCCGGGGCAAGTCATTTAACTTCTGTCTGCCTCAGTTTCTTCCTAAGCAAAATGGCAATCATAATTGTACTTACCTTCCAGGGTTGTTGTGAGGATCAGATGAGATAATGATTGCAGAGTGCTTAGCACTTAAGCATAAAATTTTATTAGTAGTAGCAGACAAGGAAGATTTCTTGGGCAGCATCAACTCAGAAGCTGCCTTGGGAGTAATCCCAAGCTCAAGAGTGCTCAAGTGTTACTTTCTAAGGTAGATGTTACTAACATGCAGTCCATGAACTTGATGCTTTTAAATATTTAAATAACCATATTTCATCATAATTAGTTTCCTCTTTAATCTTACATATTTAAAAACATTATTCTGAAGAGTCAGTAGGTTTTACCAGACTGCCAAAGGTGAAACAGAAAGCAATAGACCTCTCACTAAGTGCCTATTATGTACCAAGCACTGTTTTAAGTGCTTTACAAATACTAACTCATTTATCCTCACAAGAATCCTGAGGTATACATGCTATTATTATCCCCACTTTACAGTTGAGGAAACTGAGGCAAACAGAGGTTAAGGACCAAATGGCTAAGAAGCATCTGAGGATGGATTTGAACTCATCTTAACTCCGGACCCAGTAGACTATCCACTATGCTGACTAGTTAGTGTAGTAATCTAAGGTCTCTAGAATGATTAAGAACACGATTCTTAAAAGAAAAACCCTGTTCAAAAGAAAAATTCTAGAGCAACATGCATATCACTTGGAAAAAGAAAAGGCCGCCCATGTGTCCCTTAAAGCTGAAGGAAGGGAATTCCTGAGAAGTCATGAAATGGGAAAGCTAGACAGTGGGACTTTGACACTCCCATTCATAAAATGAAATATCCTGTTACTTTCAAGGTACACTGGAACAAAGTCCAGGGAGCGATAGTGACAGAAATCAACTGCCGCTGAGCTATGCTCATTTTATATTCAGCCAATGAAGCAATGCTAATTATATGAACTTTCAAATAATTATAATGAACAATACAGGAATTGTTCTCAAATAATATTTTAATTATTACATTATTAGCAATGTGAATGATTCTTACATTCAGCAAGCCTTAAATTGGTTTTATAAATGTTCGTTTAACAAAGGACAAACCCAAGGCTTGGGAGAAAAATTATTCTCATTCTAAAGTAAGCATTTTGAAAAGTCTCATTCATCATCTTTATTAAAAAAAACTTTTTGTCACAGAAATCAAGTTCAATGGCACATGCTGTTACAAGTAATGAAAGAGTACTTGAAATAGCATCCATCAAAACATATAAATTAATTGTTTAAATATATAAGCAAGACAGTTTTATAAAGGGAAGATGACATGGAGTAGTGAATAAGAGTTAATCTGGTTTTCACATCTTTCTCTGACAATTATTAGTATTTGTTACCATGTATCAGGTGCTAATCCTCTCTGAACCTCAGTCTCCCCATCTCTAAAATGGCATAATTATATCTTTAATATAACAGGTTGTGAAGCTTAAATAAACCAATGTATCTAATGTACTTTGCATGACTCAAAAATCTTTATAAATTTCATTTGTGACTATTACAAGATAAATAGACTTCCATTTTTGCATTTATTAGAACACTGTAAATTGGCCTATATCATGTTAGACAGTAAATTAAAATATCACCTTCAAATTTAAAAGAAAAAGAAAATTTAAATTCAGAAACACTCTCTTATTTTTAAGTGATTAAGGATTCTTATCCCTGTTCTGTCCGGTGGCATGGGGGGGAAAATTTTTCAAACTTTTCTTCAATCTTAAAATTTTGCTTATAAAAATGCATGATAGAGATCTTTTCCCTCTCTCCCTCCTCCCCCAATAAAATGTTTAACTTTTTTGCTGTGTTCTTTAGTATAAAGAAAGTGTTTGAGTCAATGAGAGAAATGAAATTATGAAATCATGGGACCTTGGATAGCAAGAAAAAAAAATCAAAGATTAGAGAAATTTGTGGTTCAAAGGCAGCCTGGATATCATTTGGACCAATGACCTCATTTTACAGGTAAACAAACTGAGGCCCAGAGGAGTGAATGAAGCAACATACTCAAGGTGGTCTACACAGCTTTACAGTATACACCTCCTAGTAAAAAATACAACATTGCCCAAGGGCCATTTTTTCATTCAGCTGTTTTCAGATCCTGGGTCTAGTTTTGAGTCATGAGGAGAGATTCAGAACTAACAAAGTAGAACTACTCCAATATTACTAACATACTCATTCTCTCACCTACCACCAAGCTCTGCTCATCCTGATTTCAGAAGAAGGAAAGTCATTTTTATTTTGCTTTTTGGAGGGCAATTGGGGTTAAGTGACTTGCCCAAAGTCACGTGGCTAGTGTGTCAAGTGTCTGAGCCGGATTTGAACTCAGGTCCTCCTGACTCCAGGGCCAGTGCTCTATTCACTGTGCCACCTAGCCACCCCAGGAAAGTCATTTCTTTAAAGCAAGCCTTAAGAGGCTAAGATGACAGACTTCCAGCTTTGGCCATTAGGAAGACACTTTCCTATACTCACAACAGATTTCTCATTTTGTCTGCAGTTAGGTTGCCTATAAATACAAAATTTACAAAGACTGTATGTCCTATTCATCTTAACACTGTATTAATTTCAATTTGTTTATATGCTTCATAAATCTGCCATTTTAAACCTATTCCCATAAAGCAAATACTCAGCAAATATTTAAAATAATTGTGCTATAAAACATACCCAATGGACCAATTATGAAGATTACAAAATAACAATATCAATGCAAACTTTCAGGTTTCTTATTCTTAAATTTTATGTAGCTATTTCAGCACTCATTGAACAAAGGGAAAACTTCCAGGTTAACTGGTTAGGTGTTCGGGAAAATGCCATAATCAGAACAAAGCCTGGGGAAGAAAAGAAATGTACAGAAAGTCAAAAGGCATTAGAGTCAAGTACCAAAGTCTCCATCATGTCATGGCTGGACAGCCCTTGAACCTCAAAAAAAAAGTGAGCTACTCTTTGGGCCTCTTTTCTTTTGAAATGCAAGAGAAAAATCATTCCATATTTTCAACTCTTATATGACTTCTGAGTGTCAGGTTGTGAAATAGATAAATAGTCAGAAAGACCTGAATATTAGTCTGGCTTGCCCCTTGTACACTCTGACCACATGACCATGAGCAATTTATTCTCAATGCCAGCAGACAGCATTCTAAAACTCTAAGTGATGGAGAAATAGCTCGTGTGAATCAATGGAAGGAAGTTCCACAGCATGTACTCTACAAGTAAATGAAATGACATTTCTAGACCCTCCTCAAATGCTTTCATATCTAAGAATAGAAAGAAGAAAACAAATCTTCCTACAGCCTATGTGGAGTAACCAACAGATCCGAAGGTACTTGAAAGTAGTAACAGAATAAGTAGGATAAAGTCTATTTTCTGCAACAGACCCAAGTAAAGCAAGTTGCAGTGCTCATAAAAGACATACAGAGATGAATCAGCATGACAAGGTCTATGGCCTAAAGCCAAGGTAACACCTTCAAAAGGTTTGGAGATAGAAATGTATGTTCAATTATCACTGGAATCTAAGTTCGGAAAACAGGGAGGAAATACCATATCTCAAAAACCTTTGAACGTGATTACCTCTATATGAAATAGATCCTATTTTTGATCTAACCAATATTTCACTTAATACATCCTTTCAAGAGGTTGGCCAGGCAACTATGACCAAGAGGAGATAGTGAAAGTAGGCCTCACTTCTGAAGTGCTATGTTAGAGAGAACACTGACTTTAGGCAGAGAAGACCAGATCTTTGAGTTTCAGTTGTGGCCCTAACTAACCATATTTCCTGAGACAAGTTTTATTGCCTCTAAAACTCAATCTCTTCATCTCTAAAGTGGGAATAACAACATTCACAGGGAGGTTAAGGGTCAAGCCTAATTGAAGTAATGTATGTAAAATTCCCATAAACCACAAAGTGCTATAGAAATGTTAACTTATTATTATTGTTGCTATTATTGTTCTCATTCTTCTTTTCTTAAATTTAATGGAACTGAGTTAGAATAGCCCTGTTGCAAGTTGATTTGGTACTATGGCTCAATCCTGTTTAGTTTTCAGAGGACTATGGCCCAGATGGATAAATAAAAAAAAGTCAACTGGAATGCAAACATCTTCTCTAGATTATTTGTGAAAGAAAAATCCATTAAGGTCCAAATAACAGGGACTGTGATTATTATTATTCATTTTATTCTCATTTTTTTCTTTTATAAAATAAAATCTTATTGAAATATTTTGAGTTTTTTTTTACATCACCAAAATTTCTTCTAGTATCCCTCCCTCATTTACCTTGAAGAGAGCAATAGTGCAAAAAAATTAAATGACATTTTGAGAAAATGTACAATTTCAACTGCATAAAGCTTTAAAAGTCTTTGTGTAAAAACATCCAATAAAGTTAAAATTAAAGAGGAAACACCTGGGGGAAGGAGAAAATCATTGCAAAAAGTTCTTCTGATAAAGGCCTCATTTTCAAGAAATAAAAGGATTTAAAATTTTAAGGACAAAAGCCATTCCTCAATTAATAAATGGTCTAAGTCAGGATGTGAAAAGCAATCATCATAGAGATAAAATCTAGGCTATTTGCAGATTTAAAAAAATGTTTTTAATTACTCATAAAGAGAAATATAAAGCAATTCTACTTCATACTTAGAAGATTGGCAAAGATGACCAACAAAAGGGAAAACGATGAATGTTAGAGAGGCTGTGAGAAAACAGGCACATTGACCAACTATTAATGGGCCTATGAATGAGCATAAGAATTATGGGAAAAAAATCTGTAATTACACAAAAAGAGCTATTAAACAGTTACTGAAAGTTATTGAACAAAATCCTTTGATTCAGCTATACATCTGTTAGTGCTATACTAAGAGAAATCTAATGAAGAAAAAAAAAGTTCCCATATGTATGAAAATATTGCTAGCAGTTTTTTGTGGAGACAAAAACAAAAATTAAAAAAAACAAACATCCCTAGAAACAAAATGGATGTTCTTCAACTGCAGAATGCTTGAACAAATTGTGTAGGAAGACACAACATGAAGACTAGAATTACACATTGGAAGCTTGTTATTGTTCTTAGGTGAGATGACAAATCCCTATACTATCAATACATATCTCAAAATATGAAATTTCCACAGACAATTCAGACTGAAAGTAGACCATTATCACAAACATGACTGATGCCCACAATCATCCAGAAATAATGACAATCCATAAAAATATCTAAGAATTTTTTTTTCATTAAATGCTATGATATCAAATACTCATAATCTCTAAACTATATGGAACAAAATGTTCTCAAAATATAGAGACCAATTAGAGAAATAAGAACTACATTTGTGATTTCATAGGAAACTATCAATTAATTCAATCAAAAGACATTTATTAAATACTTACTATGTGTTAAACGCTGGGGGTATAAAAAGAGACAAAGGACAATGTTCCTTCCTTCAAGGAGCTTACTAACAGATGAAGAAACTAGTATAAATCAGCACCTTGTTTGAAACCTGTGGTCTTAAGAGAGTGGTCTGTAGCCCTAAAGGGCTAAATGACAGGCCCTGGGTCAGTCAAGGCCAGAAGCAGATCTTGTACACAGGTCATCTTGGCTCTGAAGCCAGCTCTCAAAATATGATATCATTTGCCTGAGATTATATAAGTAGTAAGTAGTAATCTACTCTTCTATGCAATTCTGAGAGAAGGGGTGAAATAAGTAAAATAACATCTTATTTTACTATAATATTTAAGCTTTTCATATTTATTAGGTATGATTTTGAATTTATACCTTGAAGAAACACAACCCTATAAATTAAATCAATAAATAAACAAGCCATCTGTCTGCTATCATTTAGGGACAATCCTGCCAGAAGGTAACAGGATGTTCTAAGGAAGAAAAATTTCTCTAGGGAAAAGTAAAGGAAACACTATTTTATGTGGCTCTGATAAATAATGGAAAGTTATTTTAATTTTGTATGCCTACTAATTAGTTTGTTCCAAAGTCTCATTGATACATCAGTAGATTCAAAATGGTATCAGAATTGAACCCACTCTAAAATTTTATTAGCTTGATATATAATCAACACAACAAGTAAAGGATAGGGGAGTAGGGAGAAGGGGGAGATAAACACCCAGAATTCCAACTATCCAGTAAATAATGTAATAACTTTATTTGGTGAATCATAGCATACTATCTAATCACTAAAGTATTATGCAAGTAATCAGTAAGATAAATAATATGATGTATAGATGGATGTTTAAACACTAGGGAATTTTACATAATGTTTTAAAACTTGCCAAAAGAAAAAGAGGGCCTCTAACAAATACAAATCAGAGTCAATATAGATTGCTTCTTCTTCCTATGTACTCGCTCCCAAATTTCCTGCTGTTTCCCATCTGCCACCACCACATACCCACACTGTTCTGTCATTTGGCTGTCCAACTGGGCAAAGGCAGAAACACAAAACAGTGATTAAAAGTATCACAAAACTGAGACTCATAGAGGGCAAGGAGAGAAGCAATCCTGAAGCTAAAAGTATCAAAAAAGAGGGGGAAAAGGGTAACATGACCCCTTGAGTGATCAGCAACCATTGACGAACAGTTTTCCTTACCTGGATGCTGCCCTCAACACTAACCAATAGAAGTAAAGAGTAAAACTAAGTAAAAGTTAATTTTACATGCTCTTCTGCTGAAAGGGAACCAAAACCAATGACCATTGTTTAATAAGAAACAGAGTTTTCTGGGTTTCTTTATCAGATCATACAGTAAACACAATACTTATACATTTATTCATTCAATGTAGAGTATTTTTTTCAAAGTCAACTGATTTCAAAATTCCAATTCTGAAAAGTTGGATTTCAAACTGTTTTAAAATAAATCTGCACATAGTATTACTGTAATAGAGTAAGGTTTAAAACAATATTTTGTAGACATTTGTCTCTTTTGTTCCTCACAGCCCTCTGAAATAGGTATTATTACTGTCCTCACTTTACAGATACAGGGATAAAAGTTCAGACAGGTTAAGTATCCTGCCCAGAGTCACAAAGCTTGAAAATAACTGAAACAATTTCAAATCCATATCTATTCACTATGCAATGTTGCATATAGTACCAAAATGTCCTGGAAATATACATCAGTGTGTACCTCCCCATATTATCAATTTTCAAAAATAATTCAACTTCCTTTTTTATTGTGAACTTCCTCATCCACAAACATTTGAATATACATAGCACAAGATTATTCGACAAGAAACAATGTATTCCTGTTACCTACAGCTTTTAAAGAAACATTTGCATATAATATTTAACAAATTAGCAAGAAAACTGTTCTATTTCATTATGTCCCCTTCTACCCTTGTTTGGTTTTTTCCCGTTTATTTTTTGGAAGTCTTTTTGAATGTCCTTTTTTCTTGGCATATCTAGCCAATCTATCCCAAAGCCCCAGTAGAATCCCTCTTTTGTAATAAATATGTATACTCCAACAAGCCAGATAAACACATTAGCTGCATCTGAGAATGCACTTCTCATATTGCATCTGTAGTACATTTTCTCTCCATCAAGAAATGTGAGATACAATTTTTGGTCGATTTTTGGACTATAGATGTTGATTACTCTTGAATAAAAGTCCAAAGGTCTTGAGTACTGAAACACAGACTAATAGCTGTCTCTAACATATTCAATTCAACAAATCTGAAGCAAAATCCACAAAATATTTTCAATTGTTCATTATTTGATGAATGCATGATCTCAGAGATGTACATATGTCAGTCATGAAATAATGTCTGTTGCAACCCATATCCATTGCAACAATACACTGGAATAAAGTCATAATCGAATGTAGTGATTCTATTTAAACCTGGACTATACTAGGAGTCGGCTACTAGGTGGCGCCATAGTGCAGAGTGCCTGACCTGAAGTGGACTTCTCTTTCTCAGTTCAAATCTAGCCTCAGACACTTACTGTGTGACCCTCAGCAAGTCATTTAATCCCATTTGCCTCAGTCTCCTCATCTGTAAAAAGCTCTGGAGGAGAAAATGGAAAACCACTCCAGTATCTCTGTCAAGAAAACCCCAAATGGGGTCATGAAGAGCCAGGCACAACTGAAAAAAATGACTGCACACACAAAATGACATAACAAACTAGGAGTCATTTAGATAAAATGAAAGGGGAGACCTAGAATCATAGAATGAGAAATTTTAAAGGAATTTTAGCTCTCTCTGAACCAGCCTCCTCCATTCAATTCAATAAACATTTATTAAGTACCTACTTTATAATTGCACTGTGCTAGTTACAAAAGATATGAAGAAAAAAAAATTCAGTCTATGCATTCAAGAAGTTTATATACTATTGGGGAAATACAACATGAACCCAGATAAGTTTATTTTTTAAATTATAATGCTACATATGGTGATATCAAGAGAGTTAGAACACTAACAATTGACATTAAAAGGAAGTGCAATGGAATTTAGGAAAGAACTCTTGTTAGCAGATGGCACCAGAGACATATTTTAAAGGTAAGTGAAATGGAAGAAGGAAGATCCATAATGGAAATGGCTAATAGGAGAGTAAGTCAAGGAAGGTACATGAAGACTTGAAAGGTACTGCCTGTAAGACCATAAAGAACTAGGTCAAAGCTTTCATATCCTAGAGACAATAAGCAGCCAACGAAGGTTTTGGAGCAGTGGAGCAGCACAGCCAAATCTGCATTTCAGAAATATAGCTTTATGGATAAGGAGACTAAGGTGCAAAGTAATTTGGCCAAAGTCAATGATATCGGAATCAGGCTGGATAATTTGACATATTGCATGTGTTTCATTATTTATTTACTTCAGTTCATAATGTATTAGTTGATCAGGATAAAAAAAAATTTCCTTGTGATTTAAGAATAAAGGGAAAAAATATTACAGTTAAAACTTCAGACTTCTCATAATTATAGGACATCATAAATAACTTTTAGATTTCATATATCTGGCAAATTAAGCACTATAAATAATAGAATAAATCCACTTTGACATCACCTGGCCCCTGGGATTATTAAAAGTATTATCTACTTACTCGGGAACAGAACAATGAGTCTCAGACTCATATTATTTTTCTCTTCTTGGCACTATTTTAATTATTGTTAAGACTAACATAATGATTCTCTTCATTTAAAAAAAATGTTTAACTGTAATTGAAGAGACTTATTTGAATTTGCTTTAATCACAAGGATTTTATTTGAATCCAATTCCATATTTTACAAAAATCAATGTGATGCTTTAATTACTTTGTACTGAGTTTTAGTAGATTTCAAATATTGACAGAACAATATTTTAAACATTCTTATAGATTTTCATCCTTGACTTTCAAAACTTCTGAAATCACTGATTAGCTTGAACAACACAAACAATATTTTGGAGCAAAGGCAAAAAATAAGTCCATAAAGTTAATTATTCAAAAGTTTTCTATAATAATTAAGAAATAATTTTGTGACTTGGAAAAAACAGATCCCACCTGGCCAATGTTTACTTAACAACAAAACAACTAAGAGTAGAAACATCAATTTTGTTCATAAGAGGTAGATTGGAAAAGAAAAGTTGTTTTCTAAGCTGTATTTCTGTACTTAACCACATTACTGAACACATATCAAAAGGCTGCATCACAATAGATTCAAATGAAAGCTTTAAAATAAATCATCTGCTTTCAGAAACATAGGAGTTTAAATGGAAACATCATAGACTAAGAGGATGAATAGAATGATGGATCTCCAAAAAACCGTAAATCCAAATCCTACCTCAGATATTTATGAGCTGTGTGCCCATGGGCAAAGCCCCTCCAACTCTTAACCTAAATTTCTCAGTATGTAAATACTCAAATAGATCTTTAATCACATCCATTTGGAAGTTCTTGTCATCCACCTTATGTGCTTGTTACACAAGTCCTTCCATTATTTAATTACAGAAGGTGCACTCAATTTGGTGGAGTCCTTTAATGATTTATCTAGACATTGTGAAGATATCAGGGAAGCTCATCTGTCACCTGCCACTCCTGCCATGTGACCCACCCCTCTCTCTTATCAGAGATCTTTTACTTATGTTTTTCTCTGAAGATCTTTATTGATAGTATGCTGCAGCAACATCTACTATGAGTGTCTCCATTGCCCTCTGTAAGATATTCCTTTTTAACTGTAGTATTCTGTGTCTGGCTTCCACATGTCAACTCTGGTACAATGTGGGTTTTTTAAAAGATGTACCTGGGCTTTCTTAGAATGTCTGGAGTCTTTAAAGAAATCTTGCAATTTCCTGAAGTCAATCCAGCTCACTTTCTCCTCTTCCTGTTTAATCCTGGTCCTGATTTGTTATTGAAATGTGCTGTATTTCCCAGGTATTCATATTGATGGACAAGTTTTATATGTTTCCCATAAAAATATATACTATAATCTGATCAAAAGACATATGTCTCCTACTTGGTCTTTCCTATGTAAGATATTTAGGCAAAAAGTTCTTTTACAGATCTCAAGAAGAAAGTTCTGCAAGCTTCTGAGGCTTGATGTAATCAATACCATATCATCTTTTAACAGAAGCATATGGAGTACTTCCACGGGAAAACTGTCCTAAACCATTCACTCCATCTCCTCTAACACTGGCAAGCACCTACAGCAAACTTATAATTGTTTGTTTTATACCTTGCCTCACTCAGGCTTATATTTATCAAATGGGAACTTGACTGGGGCTATCCCTGTATCTTCCAAGGAATCTGTAAAGATTTTGACTTAAGAATGAGAAACAGTTTATTGAAAAAGTGACATTAAATTTTTTTCCATAATAACAAACTCAGTGGAATTTTCTATTTTCTACATCTTTTATTCAATTGTGAAATGATAAAGATGTGATCCATTCTTGGTGTGTGTGTGTGTGTGTGTGTGTGTGTGTGTGAATCAGGGTTAAGAGAATTGTCCAGGGTCACACAGCTAGTGTCAAGTTTCTGAGGCTGGATTTGAACTCAGGTCCTCCTGGCTCTGGCATGAGTACTCTATACACTACACCATATAGCTGCCCTAGATCCATTGCTAAATATTTCTTGAGAAAGCTTTTCTGTTCACAACCAATATTCTCATTAGGATGGCTTTTCATGTGTAGATGAATCTCAAAGATTTTTTTGTAGATGGGAAAGTAGACATAAATATCAGTGGCTATTCATGTTTTCTCACTTACCTTTTATCTTAACTATACTTTTTGATTCCTCCCCCTCCCTCAGATTTTATCTGTCAATCCCTTATTGCCCTCATAATTGTGTCACTTCAGCAAAGATCTCTCTCTCCCTCCCTCTCTCTCTCTCTCTCTCTCTCTCTCTCTCCGATCTGGAATCTCCGCCCTCTCTCCCCCTCTCTCTCTCTCTCTCTCTCTCTCTCTCTCTCTCTCTCATTCACACACACACACATACACACACATACAGACATATAAAATATATATTATATTTATATTATATATAAGTATTTGTACCATTTTTACCTTCACTCTAAACATACCCTAGACTGTAATGTTATGATGTAACTATCTTAACTTCACTGTCCTTGAAGGAAAAACTAATTTTTATAAAGGTCTGCAGGTCTTTTTTCAGTTCACTTCTGTCTGTTCTCCTTCCATTTTTATCCTTAAATGTCCTTGGGATGACTTTGGATGTTTTGCCAGGTTGTCTTTTTTTAAACTGGATTTACTTTCCCCTACTCCTGTCTGCTTTATGAGACACCACTGCTAATAATACTCATAGTACCTAACCTCACAGGGTTGTCAGGATGTAAAACATTTCACAAACATTAAAGCACTCTAGAACAATTAGTTATTATTAAACGCACATAACTAAATTTATTTCTAGTCTCAGTCACTGTTTACTATGATAAAGAATCTTTAAAAGCAGCCAAACGCTATTGAATTTAGCGTTTCTTGTAGACAATCAACTTTAGAAGGAACACAGATCAAGACAGAGAGATTACCACAAGGGGAGAGTGAACAGAAGGAAAAGGAGGTGGGAAATTAGAGAGAGAAAGAATAGCTATAGACCATGTGATACTGAGAAGAATTTTGATTTGTTGTTGTTTTTGAGAGATGATGAATATTTGAGATAAGACAGTAAAAGGCACAAAAAGTGGGTTGCATGACATGAAATCAAAGTAGCCATAAGTTACTTAAGGTTTGAGAATATGGTTACTGATCACTATTTAAAAAAAAATGGCTTACAAATGAAAGTCATAACCAATCAGGCAACCTCTACTTCAATATTAATAGTTGAAAGTTATTCTCTTCACCAAATCGAGAAGAATTCATATTAATTTTGTAAAACTATATCTTCCTCAAACAAATAGAGCAAAGAAACATAAGAATAAGTATCATTAGGGGCAGGTAGGTGGCACAGTGAATAGAGCACAGGCCCTGGAGTCAGGAGTACCTGAGTTCAAATCTGGCCTTAGACACTTACCACAAAAACTAGCCTTGTGACTTTGGGCAAGTCACTTAACCCCAATTGCCCTCCAAAAAGCAAAAAAAAAAATCTTTCTCCTTTGTTTTAAGAAGAATTCTCAGAATACCTCCATATATATACTAAAACTCAGACAATAAATCTATTAATTAAACATTCTTACCAGATTCATTTCCATTGTGATTGTGGTATGGAGGTGAAGTACTAGTGATTCCATTCTTCTTTGTCCAGCCCACCTGCTTACTACCATCAAGTGTCATCACAAAGAAGTCAACGTCAAAATCACACTTTTCATTAGATGAACCTGATTGGAGAAGAATTCATTTAAGTTTTCAAAGTTCAGTTTGGCTTTTGGCTTCTGTTGGCACTAGTTTCATTAGTAATAATATTAAACTAAGTAGCTCATTTGTTTATCACTTTTTAATATATTACAAACTATTTTCCTCACAACAATTTTATAAAGATATTTAGTAAAAGTGTGATTTTTCTCTCTTTTGCAGATTAAAAAAATGAGTTTGAGACTTCTAGGTCATGTAACGAGGAATATGGAATCATACAAACTTTCTTCAGACCCTTTTAACTCTTAAAAACTCCCTCTCCCCCCCCCAAAAAAGAGAGGTTTTATATACCAGATATAGGACAAGTACAACTGAGTCCATAGGACAAAGAAGAGGGAAAACCCAAAAAGGTAAAATCCATATGATTAACAGTAGAGAATAATAACCCTTAAAGCTTCACCCAGCATCCCTCCCCCTCCACAAGTCTCCACGTTTTTAACAGAGAAGCACAAACTGATGGACACAAGGGAAAAAAACCCTATATTTTTGGACATGATGATTATATGGATTTGTTTTGCTTGGCTATGCCTATTTATTACAGGAGGGTTTTTTTTCTTTGTTTCTTTCTTTCTCTTGGTTAATTGAAAGTGGTAGTTGACAAGAAGAATGTTAAAAAGAGAGAGAGGAAAGAAGTTAGCTAGGAAAAAAAATTGTATCAAATAAATATCTCTGATAAGCATCTGATACCTAAGCTATATAAGCAACTAACAGAAATCTATAAGATCAAAAGCCATTTTCCTGTAAATCAGTGGTCCATGAACAATTACACAGAGTTCTCAAAAGAATTACTACTAATAACCACATGGAAATGCCCCAAATGACTAATATGAAAAAATAACTGTATGAGAATGAATGCCTCAAAACACTAAGAATAAGAAAAATCCAATAAAAACAATTGAGAATTTCCTTTATCCTCAGAAAAATGTGAAAGATGACATGGGATTAATTTAAATTAGAGAGACACAGGAAGGATGAATACACTAGTGCATTGTTAGTGAATCTGTGAATATGTGCAGCCATTCTGGAAATCAATTTGGATTCATTCAGAAAGATTGACTAAAATATCCATGCCTTTTATGTAAATCTATCACTGCTAGGCATATATTCCAAGAACAATGACCAAAAATGAAGTTCCACATACAACAAAATATTTATAGTGGTATTCTCTAATAACAAAGTATTGGGGAGGAAAGTAGTTATCCTTCAGTTGAGGAATGTCTTAACAAGTTGTAGGACATAAATATAATAAAATACTGGCAAGCTATAAGAAATGATGAATAAGAAGAACACAGAAATGCATAGAAAGACAAAGTAGTTAAGATCAAGAAAACAATGTACATAATAATTATGACACCAAAGTCATTGTGGCATTAGCAGTTGGCTAACGACTGTGAATTTATTAGAATGTAAGCTCCTTGAAGGCAGGGATGTTGTTTTTCTCTTTAATGAGAGCATAACAAAATGATGTTAACTTACATTATAATATGGCACTTTTAAGATTTACAGAGTACTTTCTTCTCTACCCATGAGGTAGGTAGCATAAGTAGTATCACCTAACTAATGGGAGTTGGATATTCAGCTCACCATTCTATCCTCCAAATTACCGTCAAAATAATTTCCTTAAAGCATGAGATGAACTGTGCTGCTTCCCTGCTGAAGATTTTTCAGTAGGACCTTATTATCTCAGGAATAAAATACCACCTCTTCAGTTTGGTAAAGTCCTTGACAGCCTGGTTCCAGACTACCAAGTTGCTTCACTTTTGTCTTTCAGAGAACCTACATTCTGGCTAGAATGGACTACCTTGAACTCAGCATTCAATCTCTCATTTTCATGTCTTTGCCCATGATAAGCCTGGCTCACCTTTGCATTTTTTAATTCTTGGCTTCTTTTGAGGCTCAATTCAGATGTTATCACTTATGGGAAGCCTTTCCTGAGTCCCTTGAGAAACAGTACCCTTCACAAATTTCCTTGTGTTGTATCCTACTCTCCAAATAGAAAATAAGTTTCTTGAAGGCAGAGACTTTTTTTTTGTTTCTTCTTTGTATACCTAGCACCTGACACAGCACCCATTGCATAGCAGCTTCTTTTGAAATGTTTGTGGAATGGATATAATAAGCCCTCTGAAATCTAATCAGAGATTGGAAAGCAAAGTATTTTAAGTGGGAAAATTGCAGTGAAAATTTTTTTTCAATTACAAAGCAAAAGACATGTTCAGGGCCATGGACTGAACAGTTTATCCATAAAGCAAAGGGGTTCTGAAGAGAAATAAAAGGAAATAAAGATTCAAAAGAAAGTTAAGGCCAAGCAGTGACAGGCCTTCAATGTCTGGTGGAAAAGTTGATAATTTATCCTATTAACAATGGAGAGCCATGGAAGGTTTGGGGCAGAAAAATGATACAACAAAGTCAGTACTTTAAAAGTAGTCCTTTTTGCTTAATCTGTGCAAGCTGGGCTCCTGGTAAAATCCTGAAAGCAACATATCTGAACTATCTTTTCTCAGTTCCCTACAGAAATATCTTCATTTAGTTAAGATTTAAGGTTTTGCTTTCATTCCTTAAAGAGAACTATTTTTTTTAAATCCATTTGAAGAATGGTTCTTCATTCTTTGCAAAACCAGAGTCAAAGATATTTTCTATTAGGTTACTGACTGCTCCTTACATTAGTATCTATGTGAAAAGTTCTTTCTAAAATTCAGTATCAGGGAAAAAAGTTTGTCCCTTTAAATGAATTCATATGCATGCTTCCTTTTATCGGGCAATAAATACTACATGTATACTATATACTATACAATGTGTTTCTGTTTTTGCCTTAGCTGCTAGGGAACTCAAAGTTAGATTCAGTGCTTACCTCCAGGAACTAACTCATTCCAGCTGTCTGGTAATCTATTCCTCTACTTTTTTTAAAAAATTCATTTTTCTTCTGGTTTTATTCTCAATTTTCCTGTTAAATATGTCTTCTGACATAATGTGCCATATCAACTCCCTTTTTGAGGTAGGCAGAATACCAAACATAATCTTCTGTGATTTATTCCATGTTTTTATTCAAAAGGATTGCTATTAGGAACATCATCGTGACTAATGCTAATATTAAAATGCTGAGGTTGATGATGACATAGGTAAAATCATTAGGATCCATTGAGAAAGTTATTCCTGCGTCCCCAGGGATGATGAACCATAAGGCCACTTTGTTGGCCCTTCCTCCTCCACATTTTATTAAAAAGGCAAAAACCTTTAGGACAGAAGTTGATAAGTCCCCACAGAGGGTTTTTTATTGAACAGAAATGTGGTTTTAGTTCTTCATCAGAGCTATGTCTATACTCCAGAGTCTACACAGGAAGCAGAATGAATGAGGTAGGTGGAGAGAAGTGATTATCAGCATTAGGTGAAGACAATAAAAGTGAACAAAGGCAGTGGGGGACATAGGAGATCAAAGCACATGGCACAGGACTTCATGTATAGTTGACTGACTGGCACAAAGGGCATTGGCCCTATTAGCTATTCCTCTCTGCTAATGAGCCAGATTTTCCCGTTCCTACATCTCAAGGGAACCTTGTACACTAAATGCCTTCACTATGATGATGTCACTGCCTTCAATGGCAACAGCAAGCATTTATCAGGAACCTACTACTTACCAGACTCTGTGCAAGATTAGGGGGAGTAAAAGAAAAAACTGAAACTGTCTCTGTCTTCAAGGAGTTTACAGTCTACTCGGAGAAAACAACATGTATGCCAAGAAGTCAACCCCAAATAAATACAAAATATTCAATGAGGGGCAGGGCTACGTGGTAAGGAAAGACCCAGGTGATCAGCAAAGACTTCAAATGGAGGTGAACCTTGAAGAAAGAAAAAGGATTTCAAGAGATGGAAGTGAGAATATTCCAAACATAGCAGACAGCCTTGTAAAGGAATAAAGACTAGTGACTGAAGGCTTAGCACAGTAACTGTCACATAGTAGGTGTTTATTATTATTATTATAAATGTATATTAATTGGTTGAATTATTGATTGAATTCTATGTGTGTGAAACAGCAAATGTTTCAGTCCTTTATTTTCAGTTCCTCCTGGAACATGAAGGAAGTGAGGAGAAGTCATTTTAAAATCCATCTGGAAAGGCATAATAAAGCTTGATTGCAGCAAATATAATAACATTTCTGCATCCTGTAACAATAGCTTCCACTTTATTCTGGTTCATATATAATAATGCCAATTTGATGCCCCAGCAAAGTTTGTGGAAAATCAAATTCTCACACAAACTTTAATTCACTGTGGTCTTCATGCAGAGTTGTCTCTGTAGTCCTACAGTAGTACATGCCTAGACCTCTGTGGGGAGAAGTAGAATATCAACACAGAAGAGCCATGATCCTCAGTCAAGTGAAAAATAACTTGCTCCTCCCCCCAAACCTACTCCTCCAGCTAACTTCCTGATTTCTTTTGATGGAGGCCTCATCCTCATTATCCCACCCATTCAACTTTGGAGTCATTTTTTACTCCCTTCCTTAATTAGTCCCATCTACAGCTCCATCATCATGGCATACTGAAAATAGTCAAGATGAGAGAGGACTTTACTTGGACACTGTGTATTGATTGAGGAGATTGTGACTTACTATGACCTAGGGTGGATGGTGTTTGTATTTTCTGCTACCCCTTAAGAATGATATGTTGTGCTTATGAGATTATATATATAATACATACATACATATTTATGAATGTATTAGAATGACATGTTTAAGGATGTTTATATTAATATTGTGCTTTACTGTATTGAACAATGTTTAGTTCTGAATAGAGAGTTCATTATACTATGTGATTAGACTTTTAAAATTATTCACAGAAGCAGTCCTCAAGAGAGCTGCTATGATTGACTTTACAAGTGAATAGATTAAATGACTTGCCCAGGGTCACACAGCTAGTAAGTAGTTGAGGCCAGATTTGAAATCAGAAAGAGGAGTCTTCCTGACCCCTGGCCCTGGATTCTATCCACTGTGTGACCTTACTTCCCCTCTGCCTTTTATAGTCCATTGTTTTCCTTACTACCAAAGATCCAGTATCCCTATTTATCTTTTGTCAAGTGTTACTGATGATTTTCATCTTCAAAATGAAATCAATAAATACTCCCTTCTTCTGAAATAAACTTACCCTGTAACAGAAGGAAAACAGTTGAAGAAAACCAATCAACACAGTCACTGCATCTAGCAACATCAGGTATCATTTTACATCCCTAGTCTTCCATATCTCTCTACTGAAAGAAAGGAAGCATTTTGCAATCTGTTCTACAGAACAAAGTTGGGCATTTATGCTTTAATCAGAGTTGGCAGCCTTTTAGTGCTGTTTTTAACTTCTATTATCTTGTATTACTATATAATTTAAACCAAATGAACCCAACAAATATGGGTTGTGACACACAGGATGTATAGGAGTGGCTTTGGGGATTCATTTGTTCTAGACACACAGTGAAATTATTTGAAGATGTACTTTAGAAGATTCTACAAATAACGTTCTGTTAGCTTATTTATACCATCATGGAGGAGAACATACATGAGTATACAAGTGCCATCCATGTTTAAAAAGCTTGAAATTACCAACGACAAAAACTTTTTCAACTCTTCAGCATGATAGCTGTTAGCACTGCCCTTTATGCTTCAACATATGTCAGGATGATGGCGAATTCTGAATGTGTTAGAAAGAACAAAAAATAATGAAAACATCTTCTTTCCTCAGGAGATTCTCAGTAGGAGTCTTTTCTTTGTTATAAATTTAGTCTAATGATGAGATATATTCAGCTAACTCTTGTGAAAGACATTGATGTATTACCAATAAGAGATAGGTTATTTAGAAGTACATTGTAAAAAGGATTTTTTTTAGTCCTCTTTATTTCTAATGTTATATGATCACAATAACATAGAACTAGAGGTAAAAGGGAGATGAAAAACCATCTAATACAACTCCATGATTTTACAGATGAGTAAACTGAGGAGGGTATGCAGGTGGTATAGTAGATAGAATACCAGGGCTGGAGTCAGGAAAATTTCCTTCCTGAGTTCAAATCTGGCCTCAGGCACTTACTAGCTGTGTTACCTTGAGCAAGTCACTTAACCCCATTTGTCTCAGTTTCCTCATCTATAAAATTAACTGGAGAAGGAAATGGCAAACCACTCTAGTATTTCTCCCAAGGAAACCCCAAATGGAGTCACAAAGAGTTGGACACAATTGAAAAACAAAACTGAGGCCCAGGGTTAAGTGAATCAGAATCATAGACTCAAAGTCTCTGAGGTCTCAAAGACCTCTGAAACCATTTGATTCGACCCCCTCATTTTACAGTTGAGGAAAGTGAGACAGAGGAACATCAAATGACTTTTCCAAGGTCTTATAGACAGTAAATTTCAGAGATAGGATTTGAACCCAGGTCTCTGACTCCAGCCATAATGTTTTTTCCATTATACTATACTGCCTGGAAAACTATTCTAAGAGTTCTTGAATTATCCTATTTGGGATTTGTGTATAGATGTTTATAGCCACATCCATGATCATATCTGAAAGAACCACTTTCCAAAATTAAATGTCATCTATAGATTTCTCACTATCTATGATCTTCCTAGATCAGTACTATCACCTGTGCATTATACTGCTGAAGACACTTGGACAAGGCAGTCATGAAGGAACTTATCAACAGAACATTCATTTCTCTAAGACAGTGACTTCCACCTTTTTAGATTAGTGAAAGCTCATTATTTGGTTTGATTTGGGCATCTTGAGGCTAGCTATGCATGTAGGCAGAACAAGCAGCTCCCTAGGAGGTGGGAACTGAGAAATGATCAAAAGATACTTCTGCCAGGCCACAGTGTGATTCCAGATAAGCACATGGTCACATATGGTCCCACGATTTCTTCCCCTTGTATTCATTCTTTCTACTCTTAAGTGAATGAATGTTGCAGAAAAAATGGTATTGGCTACTATGTTTTGAGCTTCAAAGGGTTGGAAAAAGCACCAAGAAGTTCAGGAACTCAAATTCATCCCCAAGTTTGCCAGCAGTCAAATCCAATGAGAAACATGGCCCTGAGGAGCAGGAACCAGTCAAGGGAGTCACTGTCCTAGCACCTCTGCTACATCCAAAAATAAATCTGTAACAGCCAGTTTAACTCGGACACCACTCCCCAGGTCTTGAAGTGGTTGAGGGAACAGCACACTCTGGTTCAGGGCACACTGTTTTTACACTTTGGCACTTGCCATGTCTTTCCGATTAATATTCTTTTGTAAAAGCTAATTGATGTAATTTGGTTAGATAATATTGGGGTGCTAATCACTGGCAATTAACATGGGAACATATCAGCACTCGAACTGACAGCATTAGAAAGATACTCCAATCCCTTGAGAATACGTCTAGAATTTTGAGGGAGAGTTATGGCTGAGCTGAGAAAATCCAACTTGACAGTATAAATGGGACTTGGAAAAAGGATCCTCAGAGTCTTTTAGGGCTATATTTATATATCTGGCACCTAGCATAGTGCTTAGTATATGGGAGGTACTTAAGAAATGTGTGTTGATTGGTTGACTATCGGATAAAAATAGCTTATCTTGTTTGAAGCAGAGAAATGGATTAAATAGAAGAAAAAAAAGTATGCATTTTGATGGCTCGACTAAGGTTTGCTGGGTTTCTTTTTCAAAGAACTAATCCCTACAGAGACACAAACACATTTTTGTAATTGATGAAATAACTGGAGAATCATAATTTTTTCACAACCTTCTTCCCCAGAGAAGATTCAACAAAAGAAACCCAACTCTTAAGAGTAATCCTGAATTTATCTTCAGATTTTTCTCTCTGGCTTGCAAGTGAAGTACCGAAACAGAAACTACTCCGAGATGAAAATGGAAAGCTTTAGAAGCCAAGAGGTGACTCCACAATGTAACATTTCAATTGATATCTGTTTACTCTACAGATCCATCCCCTGCTCTTCTCCAATGCTGACAGTTATTAGAATTTTTCATGCAACAGAGACCTTTCCCACTCAAATGCTTCCTCCTGCTTTCACATTAACCTTTTCCCTGAAGCAGGACCATGCACGCTATCACAGCAAGAGTGCTAAAAAGGAGCTTCCTAGATATCAGTAAAAGAGAGGACTTTGTACATCTTGTCAAACTGGCCGAGTAGTTCATCTTTGTGACTTGGCAAAGGAAGTATCTGGGAAAGAGCCCTTTACAGAGGCTGGAGCAAGGGGCAGAACCCTCACATTTAGCTTCTGTGGAGAAATTGGACACATATAAATGAATCCTTGTACTTCCTTGAACTTTGTCCAAGCACTTAACAGTTTCTAAGTACCCACAATATGATCACTCTTTTAAACAGCAGGAAGAAAATCATTAACCTGCTTTAGCTCCACGGCGAAGAAAATTTTTTCAGTAATGACTCTCATTAAATGGAACTAATATTAGCAGCCTACATCCATGCAAGGCAAACAAGAACAAAATAAAAATCAGAAATTCAATTTCAGTGCACCACACAAGAAAATATGGTGATTTCATTGTAATCACCCACTAATAATTTATCTCAAATGAAACATAAAAATGAAGCCGTAGACAAGTTAGGCCCACTTTCAAGTTTAAAAGTTCACTCAAACTAAAGGCCTGCTAACCTCAGATAATACATATAATTAAGCAGTAAAAGTTCCCATTAGATAGTAGGATTTTGATCTCAGAGGGATTTTAGAAATCATTTGGAGAAGAGGAAGCTAAGACCCAGAAAATGGGAAATGTCTTGCCCAAGTTCATATAGGTAACAAATAGCAGAGCCAATATTTGAACTCAGGCCTTATGCTTCTAAAATCAGTGGTTGTTGGTTATTTTTTTCTAATGTACTGCACATTCCTTTTCTAAAAGTTACTCAGTGCCATGTGAGAAGTAATTCATTTAGATGCTTACTCTATTCCAATCAGGATTATTCAGTTTGATGTTCTACATAAGTCATATAAGAATGGACAGGTTTTTATAGTAGGTCTCAAAGTTCAATGCAGTGTTGACTACTTGTTTATCATATAAGGCTCACTTGTGCAGCCATGAAAATACTGACAAAGATATCTCCACCCTCTTTTACTCAAATTCTATGTCCAAACCCAGCATGGGGGGATGCCTTGATGTTTTGTAAAGTCCCCCATTTATTTTTGTACCTTCAGACCATTTTCCCTTATCCAAATGATCAGGTGACCACATTATGACCACTAAGTCAGTGGCGATGTCCCTTGCTTCACCCAACCTGCATCCCCCCACCCCATTATAGTATGTCCTGCTTAGCCCTCGAGAGCAAGGTCTATCAACCAATGAGATTTGGCATTTTGTCATGCCTCTTTTGCATATTTGGGTATCAAATGCTATAAAAACAAGGTACTGAAGAAGGGGGCATCTCACACCATGAGGAAGATCTGAGGTTCACTTCATTAGAGTGGACCATGGACCCATTAATAGAGTGCCACTGGCTTGGATCTATACCTTGGTTTCTTTTATTGTAGGTGAGACAATTTTCATCACCACAGCCAACTCTGAAATTTCTCTCAAAATGTCCCATCAAAGCTGCCCAAATACAAGGTCAGTCATAATGGACATTCACTCTTCCATTTCTGAAATACAGCATCCTCACATACTGACATTTCTGTGCAAGAACATATGGGAACAGTCACATGTAGAACAAGGACACATTTCTTCCTCTGGCCTGATCCCTCAGCAAGAGGCAATGGACAAAGAGATAAAGTAGACTGGTAGATTGGAGAACTGAGAGAGTTAGCAAACCAATTTACTTGCTAAGATTCAGCTACCCTGCAAGATCCAAGTACCTCACTTTAAGGTCATGAGGTAAGCAACTAAACAGAATTTTACTCAAAGTACACTTTACATACAAGCAGAATGGAACCAAGCTTTGTTTAGCAATGTTCCTAACAGGTATATACATTTTTATGAGAAGCTTATCCATGTGTACTTTCTCTCCACTGATATAGATCATAACCCCTTTGTGACTTAGTAAATGGTTTTCAAGAATTTCTGGCACCAAATATATTCGTCAAGCTATGGCCAACAAGACCATGAGCCTCTCCAAATTTATTTAGGATCATTAGGAGACAATTGGCCCCTGGTCCATCACCAGGGTCATACTCAAAGCCTTTTTAGCTTAGAAGGACCACCAAGAGCTTATCCTTTTCTGGTATGACCCTCAAGAGCTCAAAGTCACTTCCTTATCATAATGAAATATCCAATTAGATATTAGTGGAGGATTTTTTTAAAGACATCAATGTAAAAACTACATCAAGGAGAATGCTCTCTGGGCTGAATTCTGATTTCTCCCCACAATAATCATTACCATCAAATGCCCTTAGATTGATTACATGGCAGGAAAGTTAAAGAGCCACAAAAGAAAGTTTTTGTTGAATTTTGCTTTCACCATGGCTTAAAAGAAAAGGGATCATGGAATTAATTTGTAGTTTTTTTTTTTCCTGTCCCTATCAAGAAATCTAATCTAAAACAAAATAGCATATAGTGTTCTCTCAGTTTTCCAATTAATATAAACCAGAAAAGACTAAACATTATGTGCGTTCAGTAGCAAAATAAATAGGTTGCTCCAAGTACATTAGATGGACTCCTTGAAGGCTAACTTTAGGGAGGACTCAGACAAGAGTCACGCCATATGGACTAATATGGATGGGTTGCAAACTGCACTGTTGGAGGCAAGGTCCACACCCATGAGATCATGGATCAGTTTGAGCATCTAAGAAAAATAGATGTCCAATCCTATTAAACAGTATTCATCATTATAAACAAAAGACATCCAAGAATCTCGAGTCCTGGAATCTCTCCAAATGGCAGACAATTCAATGAATCTCACACCCATGAATTTGAGCTCAATATAATGAACAAAGCTAACATGAACGTTTTAACAAAGGGACAAGGGCATTTACTTACAAGGTAACTCATTGCTGTTATCTCCACAGGGATCTGTGAAGTTACATGTGTTGTCCAGAGTCAAGGAGAACCCAGTATCACATTGGAAATTCCCTCTTCCTTCTTGAATTAGCAGATAACTGAAAACACAAAAAAGTCGAAGGAAGCATCCCACTTTGTTCATTGGAAATGTTATAGAGAAGCTGTCCAGTCTAAAAAATATTGCCCTTAACTATTAATACTTAGTCCAAGGTTAGAAACAATGCCATCATCACATATAAATCTCTCCCTATCCAACGTGTTTTCCTGACCCACTTCCACCAATGCAACAATCTTGCTGACTTAATTCTTCATAAAGATGACTCCTAAGTCCATTTATTCACTCTTTTCAGAGGTGTGTCTTTAGAAAATATTTAACTTGAATAATTGCACCATTCCTATAGTTAGCAAAGCATGGACTATATGGACTGTACATATCACTTTTACATAATTTGAAATGCTTATTGACACCTTTCCTTCAGCAAGAGAAGATAGCAGCTGTACCAGATGTGCAGACACCAATGCTGTAAACCTTATGATTAGCCTCAGTCATCAAAATAGATTATTCATCACCAATAGAAAATCTTAACCTTAGATTTCTTAATTCAATCTACATAAAATCATAGAGTTTTATTTTAGATTGAAAGGGATCTGAAACACCATTTACAAATGAGATAACTAAAGGCTAGGGAACTCAAGTGAATTTCACAGGGTTTTACAATCACAAAATCATTATGTTAAAAAGGACCTCAGGTGTCATTCAATCCAAACTTCTATGCAAAAACTCACCCTATAATTAATAATAATAAACAATAATAACCAGAATTTACATAACACTTCAAGGTTTGCAAAGTGCTTTACATAGGTTATCTCATTTGATTCTCACAGCAACCTAGGGAAGTTGGTGCCATTATTATTCACATCTTGCAGTTGGAGAAATTGAGGCTGAGAGGCTTAGTGACTTGCCCAGGGTCACACAGCTAATGTCCAAGATAGCTTAAGTTTTCTGACTCCAAAACCAGCACTCTGTGCACTGTGCCACCTAGTTGTGGCACACCCTGACAGGTGATAAGCTATCTTTTGCTTGAACACAATGAGAAGAGAATTCAGTAGTCTTCAAATTATACTGTTGTATATGTTATATATTTAAAAATTTCCTAATATTTAGTCAAAATTTCCTTCCCTGAAGCTACTATTTATTAACATTCATTCTAAACTCTAACTAATCCATTTCTTTTACATCTTTTTTTCTCCATTTAATTCATTGTTGGTAATATGCTCCATTTATATCTACCATATCTCTCACCATATATACTCCTTGGGTCATCTTCAACTTTGAATTTTTCAAGACTGTCATAAGGTGGTATAGCACAGAGAACACTGAACTTAGATTCAGGAGAGTCTAAGTTAAAATCCTTCCTCAGACATTTAGCAGAGTTGGGGAAATTATTTAATCTCTTTAAATTTCAATTTCCTCATTTAAAAATGCTGAGAATAATGGAACCTACTTTACAGGCTTATTTTTAAAATTAAATGAGGTAACATATGTAAAGTGCTTTGCCATTCTTAAAGTACTATAAATACTGTATTACTATAAATACTATAAATATTCTATAACTTACAGATACTTAACCTTGAAGGACACTGGTATTTACAAAATTAGAGATGAGCTTTTGTTTCAGAAGGAAATTTGGAATTGTTGAAATCATTAAAGAATTTCTCCAACACAATCATAATCATTTTCCTTCCATTCAATTCTTGGCTCACCTTTTGACAAATCTGCAGTGTTTTTCTAAGATTTATGTAATTTTGGACCATTTACATAGGCTGTCCATTGAACAGCATACTACATAATCTGGATAATGGGGCTTTATCATCCATTTTGTTTTTTCTATGTGTATTGTTATGCAGAATTCTATTGAGTAAATTAGGAGGTTCTCATTAAAAGGGCTCTATACTGTTTCCTAATATTCTAAACCTTCAAATAATTAAAGACTTGCTATTATGTCCTTCTCTAAGTCTTCTCTTGTCTAATCTAAGTAATTTCATTTCCTTAAAATCTTCTTCACATAATAGTATAAAGATATTTATTATCCTTATTTCCCTTTCCAAGTTCTAGTTTACTCATGCCATCCTTAAAAGGTAGCACCTAAAACAGAGTATAGCCCTATGGATATGGTTCTGACCAACCTGGTCATATTGCTTTTCTTGTTCTGGACACTGCTTTTATTAAGGCAGACTCAGTTGTATTACCTATTTGGTAGTCACATGACAGTGCTGATTCCCTAAGAAAGATGGGATTTAATTAATAGAAAAGGCAGAACCATAAAGCAGATGTCCCATGGGACTTTGAGAAGAAATTTAAGAATGGAAAATAGAGAAAGCTAGAAAATATGTCTCAGTATTTCAAAAGATTAAATGTAAGAAAAGTATAAGACTCTAATTCCTACTAACTCTTTTTAAAATAGAACTAATTCATTTATTTAAAAGTACAAAAAAATTAAAATTCAAGAACCAGGAAAATTAGGTTCCCACTCTGGTCTTGGATCTATCACTCAATTGTCTCTAACTCAAGGAAATCACTTTACCTTTTTAAATTTCTCCTACTGCTCTATAAATTTTCTCCTTTATTTCCCAAATGTCATTCTAGCCATCTTTCCATTTAATTTACAAAAATCAATATTCATTAACTGCTTATTGTGTGCCCAACATGGTGCTAGGCATTTGGAATTAATTAACATTTATTAAAACTTAGGTACATTGGGAAGAGGACATACACACACACTCACAAAGCAGCACTCTACTATAAAAGGCACAGTGATTCCTTGTGCTTGGCATGCCTTCACAATAGCATAAACTCACATGCTATTTTTCAAGGAATGGTGCTTCAATGTCATCCTATATAGTTTATAATCCACCCTAATAGCCAAAGAATTCTGATGCAATACTCCATAAGCCTCCATCACAAAGTAAGTAAATGACTAAACCCAGACTTTAAATGGGCACTCTGTCCTCTGTTTTTCTTCTCTAGTCAAAGATGTTGGGAGGCAATCAAACTAAAGGAGATCAGAATGCTTGAATAGCTACCCTTAGTAGCCCAGTTCTGAATTCATGTTCTGTATTATCTTAATAGTTTCACTGTCTTCCACAAAGGAAAAAAATATTTTGTTGGGGCCACATCTGTTTATTGATAAATTTCAGCTAGTAAGCTGCTTTGTTAACTATTGATCCCCTAACCTTTGATAACAACAATAATACATATTGTTTTAAGGATTCTTCATCATTTAGACAAATCATGTGCTAGGTTAATAACACCTACCATAACTCAATATAATGCTCTTACATCTTATGTGACAAAATACTAGATTTTTCTACCAAAAAAAATATTTTTAAATTGGATGTCTTTTATCATTACATACAATGATTTCCCTCTCCACTCCTCCCCATCCCAACTAGGCAGGCAGAAAAAAAAATACCAGAGTAATCAAGCAGTGATAGGAGTTATGATGGTTCCACCCTATTTATTGGAGGATTACAAAGCAATACAAACAGCAGATAATTTCCAAATGCATTTTTAAAAGACCTTGATGGGATTCATAAAGGTGACAGTATTCCAAGATACAATCATGTATAATCATCATATCAAGTAACTTTGCAGAATGTATGTAATCTTATTTCCTTTGTTTCTTTTGAATGGCTTTCGGGAATGCTGGGTTCTTGCTCATAATTTTATTTTTTCCTTTCAAAAATTTTAGCACATGTTCATCCCCATTCTCTTCTGGAAAACTGTGTTTATTTCTGTCCTTCATAAAGGACATACAATGCACCAAGAACCTGTGATTTTGTCCATGTGGGAAATCCTTCTACCACTAACTTATAGAAATTTATACTCTTAGAGACTGCCTGAGGCTTATAGAGTTTATGAAATCAAGTCAATGAACATTTATTAAGGGTCTACTGTATGCCAGGCACTATACTAAGCACTGTGGACACAAAGGCAAAATCCAGTCCCCGCTCTCAAGATGCTCACAATCAAATGGCACAACATGGAAATGACTATGGACAAGCAAGATCTATACAGGGTAAACTGAAGATAATCTCAGAAGGAAGGTACTAGCATTGAAGGTGGACTGGATAAGGTCCAGATGAAGATGGGATTTTAAATAAGTCTTTCAGGAAGCCATGAGTCAGAGGTGAGGAGGGAAAGAATTTCAAGAAGGGAGAGCAGCAGAGGATAGGAGGAGACAACGAAGAAGACAATGATGACGATGATGTGGAGTCAGGAGATGGAGTGTCCAATGCAAGGAACTGCAAGAATTCCAGTGTCACTGTATTGTAGAGTATGTAGAGGGGCTTAAAGCATAAGAAGACTGGAAAGGTAGAAAGGGGTCAAGTTGTGACTTGCACTTCAAAAGCTATATAGAGAATCTTGTGTTTAATTCTGGGGCAATATGGAGCCACTGAAGTTTATTGAGTAGCACAACAAAGGTCAAGTCTGCACTTTAAGATCACTTTGACAAGTGAATAGAGGATGGACTAGAGTAGAGAGAGATTTTAATTAGGTAGATCAACCAGAAGGTCATTGCAATAGTCCACATGTGAATTAATGAGGGATTACACCAGGGTAGTGGCAATGTCAGAGGACAGAAAGAAGCTTATTTATATGAGAGATGTTGTGAAGGTAGAATTGACAGGACCTGGCAACAGAATGGATATGAAGGATGAGAGTGAACAATCAATCATGATGCCAAGGTACAAGTCTGGCTGACTGGGAGGCTGGTGGTATCATTGAGGGTAATAGAGAGAGAGGTCTCTAAGAAGATGGTGGAGTAGGTCAGAAAATTTCAAACTCTCAAGATTTTCCTTGAACATAAAGCCATGAAAACAAGTAAAGAGTAGAGGTAAACTGAGGGCGCTCTTGTGAAAATCAAGAAGACCTGAAGAAAAATCCCAGGACTAGATTTCCCTATGAAGAGTAAACACCTTCAGTCTAGGGTCTACTTTAACAAGTGGTAAGGTGCTTAAATAACAAGCAACAAACCCTGGGGGTAGCTAGGTTGGGAGGCTGCCCCACCCTGCCACAGGAACTTTTAGTACTGGGACAACTATGGGAGTTGGGCATCTGAACTGGGGAAAATCTAGGGAACCTCTGCTGACAAGGAATGCTAGACCCAGCTGTTCTGTGACAAACAGAGGGGTAAGAAGGAAGCAGCACATGCAGGGTGAGAACAGAAGCAGTAGGCAGGATGCCACTGACTGTGGGCATTTACAGGAGGCTGGAGGTCTTGGTTTGAGTTCAAGATCAGAGGGAAGAATTGAAGAGGATGAGAGGCCAGAGGCACCATCCCCCATCCCCTAGGAGTAGAGGTGATCATAAAAACTAAATTATTACAAAAAAAAAAACAAAGAAGAAAAAATCCAACCACGGAGAGCTACTATGGGAATAGAGAAGACTGGAGTTCATCTTCAGAGGAAGATACTGAAGCAAAGAAAACCTCTTCTATCCCCAAAGGGGGCCAAATGGTCACCTGCCCAAAAAGATTTCATTGAAGAACTTAAGACTTTAAAAATCAAATTAGAGATATTGAGGGAAAATTAAGAAAAAAATAAGAAGATTATGAAAAGAAAGTCAATGAATTAGAAAAGGAAATCTAGAATCTTAAGGAAGAAAATGACTCCTTGAAGTTATAAGAGATAAAGAGATAAAGAAATAAAAAACAAAATATAAAGAATAAAAAATAGGAAAAAATTTGAAACATCTCATAAGAAAAACAATGGATCTAGAAAACAGATCAAGAAGGGAAAACACAATAGTTGGACTACCTGAAAGTTCTGATCATAAAAAGAATCTTGATACAATCATACAAGAAATGATTTATAAAAATTGTACTGAACAATTGGAACAAGAGAGGAAAGTAGAAATAGAAAAAATCTACTGATTACCACCTGAAAGAGATCCTACAAGGAAAACTCATAGGAATATTTTAGTTAAATTCTAAAATCAAGGACAAAATATTATGTGCAACAAGAAAGAATTTACATATGATGGTACCACAATTAGTATCACACAAAACCTAGCACTAGCAACATTAATAAACTATTGCAGGTCTTGGGACACTATGTGTTAAAGAGCAAAAGAACTGGGCCTCTAGCTGAAAATATCAAACTCAGCAAAACTAAGCATCATTTTGAATGGAAAAAAATGTACATTTGATCAACTGTCAGACTTTCAGGACTTTGTTAAAAAAACAAAACTTGAACTCAATAGAAGATTTGACATACAAGAGCCAAAAGAAATGTAAGGTACATACCAATGATCAATAACAATGGACTCAATAAGGATAGAATGTTAACCTTTTATGTATGGAAAATGTAAAACCTATGTCTAAGACTATTACTAGTAATTAGGTAGCTTATAAGAAGATCAGCGTAGACCTGAGTATGATAGGACTTTATAATGTGAATTTAAAAAGTAAAACCATTCAAGAAAAGGTAAAAGAGTAATTATCCTATACAAATGAGGTGCAAGAGGAAGAACCAATGCAGAGGAATTAGATGGGGGAGGGAGGCTGTTAGTTCTGGAAAGCTACTTTCATTGGGAATGGAGTCAAGAGGGGAAAATACATATATACCTAGAAGAGTATAAAAGTCTTCTAAATTTAAAAAGGAAATAAAACTCTAAGGGGATAGAAGGCGGGGAGGATAAAGGAGGGATCTTTAGAGGGGAGAGTGAGGGAATAGGTTAAAAGGGGGTATAGAATGGTATTTAGATTTAGTGGAATGGGAGGGTAAGGGAAGGATCGTTGAAGTAGGGGTAGGTTAAGTAATAGTAGGGCAAGGTAGCAGGTAGAAGTAAAGTAGAGAAGTTAGGAGAAATAGGAAAAGAGAGATATCACAAACATAAAAACAAGAATAGGAGTAGAATCTCTTAGGGAAAGTACATATTTATGTATATTTATATATATATATATATGTGTGTGTGTGTATGTATATGTCAATAACTATACATAAATATATCCATGCTTATTTGTAACCTTGGGGTGGTGGGTAGGGGGAGGAAGGTGGAAAAAAGAACAAAGTAAAAGAGTGTACAGCAGAGAACAAAAGAAAAGCTACAAGGAAGCAAAGGAAAGATGGACAACTTTCAACTTAACATACAGTATTTAGTATATAGACTTTCTTGAAATGATGTTATTGCTATATATTTTTAATCTTCTCCTATGTTCTACTATGCACATGACATGTTTTTTTTCCTTATTTATTTTATCTTTAAGTGCATAATGTTTCTTTTTATCTTCTTATTATGTATTTAAGATTTAGTATTTATCAAAATAAAAAGAGTAATGGTAAAATTAGGAAATGGGGGGAAACTGAGGGGGGAAGCAGAAGTACTTAATTCAGTTTTGGATATATCAGTATAAGATGTCTACCGGACTACTAATTCAAGATATCCAGGATCCATTTGGAGATGCAAGACTAGAGGTCACAAAATAAGTTAGGGCTATGTAAATAAATTTAAGAATAATCTGCATAGAAATGATAAATGAATACATGAGCGCTTGTGAAATTATCAAGCAAGATAGCATAGAGGAAAAAGAGAAGAGAGCGCAGGACAGAGGCTTAGAGGAAATGAACAGCTTGTTCTCATAGCCTTGATAAAGATCCAGCACAGGAGACTGAGAAGAAATGGTCAGACAAGTAGGAAGATACCTAGGAGAGAGCAGTATCATGAAGACGTGGACAAGAAGAAGGTGATTGACAAGGCACAGGCTGTTCTTGAATGGCTTCAAGTTCAGCATTCTGCCTACTACCCTACATCATCTCTATCTTACAAACTTTGTATTGTTATTTGTAGTATATAGTGCACATCCTTTTACTTGCATATATCTTGTTTTCCCTCCAACTTCTACACTGACAGATATTGTATCTGATTAGTGTGATATACTTCCACTAGCGCAGAAAGAAACCCATTCCCACTTTCTTTTTCATCCCATATAATAGGTAGCTTCCCATACATCCTCCACAGAGGATCTTTCCACAATGATGGAGAATGACTAAACTGTTCTAGAATTTCTTGATGCTATTCACATATCATCCTCAAAAGGTAAAAGTGAGCCTCTCAACATCTGTAGAGAATCCTTCTATTTATAGGGCTATTGATTCTGTTTTGTTTTGTTTTTCCTTTGGTGACATTTCATGGCAATCAGTACAGCCCTTAAACTTCCCATCGACTATCCCATGCTTGCTGTCCATAATCAGACCACCTCCTTTTCTAGTTACACATGACCCTTATGACATATTTAAGTCTACTCATATGAGCTAATGATTGTTGGTAAGCATAGAAGAGTTCACTTAAGCCCATTGCCTTTAAGGTCATCAGCAATTGTGATTCTTTTAAGGTCATGGAATTCAATGCTTCTCTACCTCATATAATTGTGGGAGAGAATGAGGATTGATGTTTTAAAGACTGTTCACAAGCAGATTTTTTCCCATCAGTGAGCATCAGTAAACATATTGTATAACTCCTAAAAAGCAACCAACTCTGCTCTTTCCCACCCCCATCTTTCCTGGGTTCAGTTCATTGTCCACCTCTAATGCCTGCCCAAGATATATGTGCTGATGTACCAACTCAAAGAGCTGCTGGTCTACCAGCATGCCGTAATCTGAGTATTCTATATTTACTTGCCTTGCTCTTTCCCATTTCAGTTACTAACCCAGTCTCATTTGAGTGGCTCCAGATCTCTTTGAGGGGACCCTGTTAGGTTTTGAATGGCTTTGGTGCCATTAGCATGTCATGCACAGAAAGATTCAGCTGAAGGCCCTCTATTTGTAGAACATTAGAAGGCCCTCATCATTTCAGGAGAATCCTTCTATTTGCCTTCTTTATTCCACTATGAACTGAATGAAAGAAGCAAGTGTGTTATACTTTTTAGGTCACCCACAGAGTCTAATACAGGGTTATGTACATAATATGCCTTAAATATTTGTTGAATGAAATACTATTCTCAAATTTATTTATCCAGAGGAGGCTGATATTTCATAAGTTTTTGTACCATGTCTATCCCCCATAGAAGGATAAATGTTTTTGCTTATAATTCGTTCTGCCTCGAAAAACAAATAAGCAGAGGGGAGGGGGCAAAGGCAGGAGCTCTGTTAGAAGTGGAACTATTGTCTAAGAGCTGAGATTTCACAAACGAATGATAAAGGTTTCATTTTTGAAAAAGTTTCCAAGAGCAGAAAGATAAGCCTTCTAAACCACTTCACACACTGGGGAAATGACATTTAGTATGTCATATTTCCTTTTGTTTTGTTCTGAGTTGTTGTCGTTGTGGTTTTTTTTTTTTTTAAGTAAGCAAGGTTATTACGGCCAGCATGTTCTCCTGAAATGCCTTGAGACAGGCTCACAAGATGAAGCAGTCCCTTGAATAAATGTAAGATCTACCAAAACCAGGCTGGCTCTCCCATTTGTGAGTCTCATTTCTTCCTTCTGGTAATGTCAACTACATAGGCAGGATTTTTGAGGGCTTGTTTCTTACCAAACTCCTCCAAAAAGTCATGTTGATCTTTTTCATGGTAAATTACTTGGTCCTAAATACTTTTAAGCATATTCTATTCTCTTTGCCATTATAACAATTTGCCTCATACCAAACAAATTTTTTCATTTGTCCTACCTGCCTTATTCATTTAAGAGCAGCAACGATATCACCTTTCATCATTGTATCCCCTGGGTCTTTAACACCCAGTTAGTCATGTTTGCTGTGTCCTTTCCCATCCAACGTTTACTTTTATTGGCATGAAAGAAAAAAATCAGGGTAAATATAGGTTATTCTGCTTTCTCTTTGTTGTCAGTTAGCATGAATCAAACAATAAATATTGATTAAGCACCCACTATGTATCAGACATCGTGCTAAGTACTAAGGATGAAGAAAGAGGCAAGAGAGTACATGACTTAAAGGTGCTTATAATCTAATGGGGGAGAAGACATACAAACAAGATATATACAGGAAAATAGGAAATACCTAAAAAAAGGAAAGCACTGGAACTGGGAGGGGAAAGAAGGAAGGGAGGAAAAAAGGAGGGAAGGAAGGAAGGAAGGAAGGAAGGAAGGAAGGAAGGAAGGAAGGAAGGAAGGAAGGAAGGAAGGAAGGAAGGAAGGAAGGAAGGAAAGAAGGGAGGAAGAGAGGGAGGGAGGGAGAGAGGGAGGGAGGAAGAATACGAACAAGAACAAGAAGACAACCATAAGCATTTATATGTTTTTTTAATACTTGTGAAGCACTTTAAACATGGTATCTCACTTGACCCTTACCTTATTACCTAGTGTTATTATAGTCATCTTACAGATGAGAACACTGAGGCAGATGAAGATTAACTGTCCTTCCCAGTGTCACATAACTAATAAGTATAAGCAATACAGGATGCAACTCAGAACCTCCTGACTCCAAGGAAAAGGATCTATATGTCCAAAAAATACTTACAGCAGCTCTTTTAGTGGTAAATAACCCCAGGATTTATATTGAGAAAATTAGAATTTGGCTTGGGGTGGACATTAGAATAATTACAGATTTGTCTTGGAGTGATAACAATACAGCCTCACAGGAAGAAGTATTTCACTGAAAGGAAGTTGGATTTTTACCTAGAGAGGGGCTTCTACATAACCCATCTGTTTAAGTTCTGTCTCTGTGATATAGAAGTCGATACAGCCAGCTATAACATTTTGCCTGGAGCTATTCTTTTTTTTGAAAATAGTTGTGAGATTAATACCACTGAGTGACAAGAAGTGTATGCTATACAGAAAATGGATATAGGAAATGAACCCAGAATGTTCTATGACTAGAAGCTCAAATACTCAGTTAATATAAGAGCAATCCTCATTCTTTTAAAAACTGGTCTCAAAATGAGATTTTTCTGTCCTTTTTCTAACAGAGAATTCTTGCCCTCATATTATCTCCTACCTATTTGACCCTTAAGGGATCATCTGTAGTTTTTAGGCTTTTGAACTCTGAGGTATGAAAAGAGAAAAATTCATCCTCAATTCTGCAGCACAATTACACCTAGCTTTTCTATTCATTTGATTCTTGAAAACATTTCCAATCTTATCCATGTGGGTACTTCTACCACTTGTACAGATCACAGCCCTGCAAGCCTACATGATTTTGACCAAGAATGCTGCAGAATGTCCTTGATAATAAGCATAACATTTTGTCCATAAGTTCTCCCTCAGTTTTGCCACCCACCTCCTTTTCTCATTGTTCAGGTATTTGATGTCTTTTCTATACCTTGGTATTTAGTCAACAAATGCTTCCAGATTCTACATTACAACATGACTAATGTAGAAATAGGTATATAGCCTATATCAGATTGTATTATCTTGGGGGTGGGGGAGATGGGGAGGGAAAAAATTTTAAACTCAAAGTTTTGTAAAATAGAATTTTGAAAACTAGAAATTAATCAATTTTTTTAAAAAATCAAATGCTTCAGGAGAGGCACCATGTAGACTTGGTAGACTTGGAATTGGGCAGACCAACGTTCAAGTCCAACTGAAGCACTTAACTTTACAGTCTGGGCAAGCTGCTTAATTTTCAGGATCTCTCAGATAACTGCCCAGGTATTAGTTGCTAAGGCACAGCCAGTCTGCATTGCTTGAGAGAGTTTCCACATTGGGAATCTCCGATGCTGAAAAACCCTAAGATACTTTATCAGTGTTACATGAATTCAATTTACTACTTCAGCTATCAGTATGAGATTTGAGACTTCTTACTCTCGGTTATGATCAGCTTAACACACATTTTAAAACAGAAAAGAAAACAATTGCATTTCTCAGGAACATTTTCCCTTTTATGTAACTCAGATTAGAGTTAAAATTCATTGGTTGAAGAAGTTCACATTTGATTTCAAATAATGCCTCTAGACTCAGTGATATGGTAGCTTACTTAGAAATTGCCTGCAAAGATGAGTTATATATAAATGGGGGAAATAAGCCATTAGAAGAACAAATCCTTTAAATATAAACAAATTATCATCAGCACGTGTGTGCATATGTCTGTATGCATTATATGTACATATATACACACATACAAACACACACATAAACATATATATACATACATACATTTTATATATTTACACACACACGCACACACACACACACATATATATATATACATATATATATATATATATATATAATTTGTCTTCTGAAGGCAATATAAGGGGAAAAGTACAGGACTTGGAGGCAAAGGCCCTGGGTTCATTTCTCAAATCTAACACTAACTGTAAAATCATGAGAAAATTACTTTCTTCTGAAACTGTTTCCTCATCTATTAAATGGGATAATAACACTTGCAGTCCTTCCCAAGACAGTTGACACCTACCCTGACTTTTTAAATTTATGAAGCTTCTAACCAGCTTTTTCTAACTTGAATCTTACAACCACCCTAGGACACAAGAACACAACACTAGATTCATTAATATTCCTGATTTATAGATGAATCAATTATCCCAAATCACAGAGATTAAATGACTTTCACATCGTCACCCATATAGTAAATATAAGGGATGAGGTTTGAATTTGGGTTTTCCTGACTCCAAATCCAACACAAAGATGGGATGTCATGTGACAAACCACAAGTGGGTCAATTTGGTTCGTCCCTCTACTCTCCATTAATGTTGAAAATATAACAACCTGACTTGAATTGTTCAATAACTAATAATGGAATAGTTAAGAAAGTTGTATTAAACAGATTTGAATCTGAACCTTGAGAATGATGGCTCCACTCAGAAGGTGCTCAGTAAATTTATGGATGATGATGATGATGACAATAAGCAGGCGTTTCCATGGTTTTCCAATGAAAAGGAAAAACATGAAGGGCCACAATGATGAGAAATTAAGGAGGGAGAGTGGATGAAGCATTCAAAATCATTTGGCACCACCACAAGTCAACAAAAGAGACTAATGCTATTAGACCTCACAGCAGGAAATGCTGATCACAGGACAGAGAAATAATCATCCCTCTCTACATGGGGAAGGTGACAGAGTATCACATTCCCCTTCAGAGGCATCAGCTCCTCAAAGATTATACTCACTGGAGGGAGTCCAAAAAGTCATGCCAAAGAAAAATTATTTGAAGAAAGAAGGAACTGATTTATGAGAAGAGATTAAAGCAGCCAGATATGAACATCTTGGCAAAAGAAAAACAAAAATGGGAATGTCTACCAGTGCACACTTGGGATAATTCCCAAGAAGGAGAGGAATAGTTTGGTTTCATACAATAAAGTATAACTATGAGTAATGAGAGTGTGGCTATTAGCTGAATGACTAAAACACTTGGCCCTTTGCAGGCATATGGCAAGAAGAAACCCTGGCCTCCTAGGCTTACAAATCTAAGCTAGACAAATAACTAAAACATGAAATTTGCCAGATGATATAAGTAAATCTCAGAGGTGCAGAGTGTCTTGACATTTACATGTGTGTTTCACCCCTCCCTCACCTTCTATTATTTGGCAAAAGGAGAAGGAAGAGAGGAGAGTGACATGGCATCTGTTATTATCAGGCTTCTTGGAAAGAAAATGTATAAGAAGCTCAGAAAGAAAAAAGATGACTGGGTGGCCTCAGAGCCCAGGGATTTTTAGGATGTCAATAAAATTAAAATATATCTGGGCTCCTTTCCTCTTTACCTTATTCCACTGGAATGAGTTAGACTGGAACATTCTTTCCCAAATCTGCTTTTCATTCCTGTTTAAAAGATGGTCAATTTTAGTTTTCTTTAAGGAACATACTAAGAAAGCAAAGGAAAAAAAGGTAAAACAAGGTTGAGATATCTGCCTTGTGCCATAGCTACATAATTCTAGAATCAGTTGAGACTTAAGACTCTCTAAAACAACTCACTCAGTTTACAGATGGGGAAGCGATTAACTGACTTGCCTGAGGTAGTCATTAGTTTTAGATAAGGAGAACTGAACCCAGGTACTCTGGATCTAGATAAATGCTCTTTCAACTGCAGAACACTGACTTCCAATTCTACACAAATGTGAAGCTTTCATCCCAAAGGGTTGTGACCAGCAACATTAACAAAGATTCAAGGAGAGAGAATCAGATGAGAACAAAGAGGCTGAAAGGATAGAAATATCAGCCCAGGTTCAATAACTGCATCCATTTCAGTTGTTCAGTGAGAGGTAAACTCCTTGAAAGAGAGATTGTTAGGGGCAGCTAGGTGGTGCAAAATAGAGCATCGGCCCTGGAGTCAGGAGGACCTGAGTCACTTAAATCCGACCTCAGACACTTAACACAAAAAAACTAGCAGTGTGACCTTGGGCAAGTCACTTAACCCCAATTGCCCTACCTTCTCCCTTCCAAAAAGGAAAGAAAGAAAGAAAGAAAGAAAGAAAGAAAGAAAGAAAGAAAGAAAGAAAGAAAGAAAGAAAGAAAGAAAGAGAGGG